>NW_027272804.1:0-161769 GCF_040938485.1 Diadema antillarum
GACAGACAAGCGTATATTCTTGTTTATTAGTGCGTCTTGTCCAAAGAGATATTCTCACTACCCGGTCTCTACCTACTCATTACGTTCGCTTTTTGGTCTTACCCAGATGACACTCAGTATCGCCTCTTGCGTAGCAGTTTCACCTGATGTTTTTGTAAGGCAATATTATATTTGAGGTCTTCATTCCCTTCAGAGGCTAAATTGACATTGCATGAAATTACGATCGAATGCAACTCAACTTCTAGGCAAGAGGCTCCCAATCGATCTCACGTGGGGCCCTGACTGAAGGTACAAAATACAAATTGCCGGCTAAGAGCTAGGGATATGCGAAAAAGTTAATAAAAATTGTACAGAATGATTGATCATTGAATACTTTTTATGAGAGGAATAAACAGTATCTGGCAAATTGTGCTCTTTTGTACTCCGGCAGTTCTCAATACAGTAACTGGGGTAAAAGACAATCTGACCAGCATATACCTGTCCTTTGATTTCTTTTAGTCTATTTCTCGTTCCATTTCTTTGTCCTCTCTGTGACCATCATGTTATTTTTCTTTTCTTTTTTCTTCATCTTTGTAAGCATTATTTTCTTGCTTCCTATTACCTACCTACGTAAGCACCAACGTCTACAAACAAGCCATCGTCAGGAGCGTTCTTCATAAGATTGCAAAATCTGACCAGGGTTTTGTCCTGCCATGAGGTGTGTCCGGAGAGCAGGTGATTGGTCTCCTCGTCCTTCTCTTTTGGATGAGTTGATAGGTAGAAACTTGGGAGACTGTCCGTATAGTGGTATCAGTCAGGTGATGAAAGATGAAAAAAATAGATGCATCAAGTGGACGAACACCTATGGACACATCGTAGTACTGGGTTTCATAATTATGTACTTATGATTGTGAGACAATTGAGGATTTAGTGGCGGAACGGTAATTTGGCTGACACAGACAGTCGGGGTGCATGTCACAAGACCGACACCCACGAGTAATACAGCCCATGAGCTCGATACTACGCAAATAAAGCCCACGAGACCGACACTAAGCAAAAGAGGCTCACGAGACCGACACTAGGCAAAGAAAGCCCACGAGACCGACAGGATGTACAGCGCCACCTATAGACCAATTAATTGTATAGGGTGTCCAGATAATGACATCAGATTTGAGAGATGGAAAAGGTCAGTTGCCCTCCCTCACCCACTGAACTGTTCAAGATCTTTAATTGTGTTTGCGTGCGTAAGTATTTGTGAAAAAAAAGGAATCAGTAAAATTGTGCATGAGATCTTTCGAAAATGCCAAAACACCCTCATTTCCCTTTCTGCAAAACACACACCGGTATACACCTACTTAGAAAAAAATAAAATGAAATGATGTGGACATTCAGATCAATCAACTAGAAAAATACCCAGCTGTAAAATGAAGTTTATAAGACAATATTTCACAAAATGGTCAATGTCGCAGTGCACACCTGCCTTACATGATGTGGAGGGGAAATAGTCATCTGCAAAGGTGTAGATTGATAGTATAAATTTACAGAAAATAATGTAATCGTCTATAATATCAAGGTAGCGTTAAGGCTTCTGAAAAAGAACATGCATCCATGAAAATAGCTATTCTATTTCATGAAAAATGTACCATTTTGAGGAGAATTATATTACAAACACAAGCCGCAAATCGAGGTGAATCGCTTCGACATAAAACTTGTTCATCATATAATGTCATACATTATATTTACAGAGAAAATCACAAATTAAACTCTAAGCAGGCAGGTTTTAGCAAGCGGATAGGATATCTTATAAGGCCTACTTAACCAGTGAAGCGAGAAAGAAAAGAGCGAAAAAAAATCCTTACATCCTGTCCACCGTCTAGCTAGAAGTTGGGAAAGCCTATTAAAGATAGCACGATGGCACCTAAAATTAAACTATGCGTCGTTCTTATCCTCTTTTATTTTTTACATACTTTTTTTTTTGGGGGGGGGGGGGTCCCAGAAGAGGACAATTTTATTGAAAAAAAAGAAAAAATGGTAACAATGTCGCTCCCCCAATAATATAGGGGAACCTTCAATCCTCCCTCCCATCAACGCCTCTGCAAATGAGGGAACTTTTGTAAGTGAAAGGTCTGCAGCACACTCTTTGATAAAATATTAGGAAATATAATTATGTACGTCAGTCTCAAAAGGAGTGTACAAAGTCTATCGAAAGGGACCCAGTGGGGAGCTTCTGCATGTTTATGATTGCACTTCAACGATCTGGTGCATACTTCTGGCGGTATTTGGACAATTTTCCATCGAGAAAATTCGAGATTGATTTGTCCTGACCTCGGTAATTGTTCGGGGGACAAATGATTTGTTTGCCCCCAACATTTCCATGGGGGCGGTGTAAATGCCCCTTTGCACCATCCCCCCCCCCCCCCCCAGGATCGACGCCCCTGATCATTCCTGTGTATGCCCATAGATGTATCCTGACTGAGTCATCAGAGTCATCATCGTTTGCTCAATGATTCAGGAAATGAAGGGGGTTTGTAGAGCCCACTACTGTCAAAATCGACCACTAATGTCAATACAACCACTAATGTCATAACACGTCGACGACAAATGTCATAATGACCACTAATGTCATAACACGTCGACGACAATGTCATAATGCCCACTACTGTCATAACACGTCGACGACAAATGTCAAAATTTCCAAATTTACTTAAAGAGGAGTCGCCTTTACAAAATCAAAGGCTGGCGAGACCCCCCCCCCCCCTCAATTTTCTTATTTTTATTCCTGTTGCGTTAACAAAATATAGAGAGGGGGCACCAAATGAGGGGTATGCGCCCCCTCTCGATCCGCGATTGCGTCAACACACAAATGTCAAAATTGTATTAACCACAAATAATGTCATAAGACGTCGACCACATTAATGTCAATACTCATTGCTTGCATTATAGGGACGGATACAGGCATTCCGTAAAGGGGAGGCGCCTTTACAAAATTGAAGCTGCAGCAACCCTACCCCATTTTTTTCTTTTTATTTCTGCTGTTTTAACACACAAAAAGAGATAGGGGGCACTAGAGGGGGCGTGCGCCTCCCCCTCAATCTGAGATTGCGTCAACCACAAGTTAATGTCAAAACCCATCGTTTGCATTCTAGGGGCAGATCCAGGAATTCAGTAAAGGGGAGCCGCCTTTACAAAATAATTATTAAGGCTGCCGCAGCCCCCCTTTTTTGCTTTATTCTGTTGTTTTGATTTTTTTTTTCATGAGAGAGGGCACCAAAGGGGATGCGCCCCCTTCTCGATCCGCAATTGCGTCAACCACAAATGTCAAAACTCATTGTTTCCCTTCCAGGGGCGGATCCAGGAATTCCGTAAAGGGGAGGCGCCTTTACAAAATTAAAACCTGCCCCACCCCTTTTTTTTCATTTCTGTTGTTTTAACAACAACAACAACAACAACAATAGAAAGGGGCACCAGAGGGGGATACGCACCCTCTCAATCGGCAATTGCGTCAACCACAAATGTTAAAACTCATCGCTTGCCTTACAGGGACGGGTCCAGAAATTCCATAAAGCGTATAAAGGGGAGACGTGTTTCTTTTGTTTAAACGAATAAAAAACAATAAAGAGAAACAAATGGGGGTGCGGTAGTCTTTAATTTTGTAAAGGGGTCTCCCCTTTACGGAATTCCTAGCTCCGCCCTTCCAATGCAAACAATGGGTTTTGAAATTAATTCGTGGTTGACTCAGTCGCGGATCGAGAGGGGGTGCGGTACTCCCTCCCCAACTCTATTTTTATTAACACAAAAGAAATTGAATAAAAAAAGGGCGAGGCGGTTTCGCAAGCCTTTGATTTTATAAAGGCGTCTCCCCTTTACGGAATTCCTGGACCCGCCCCTATATAGTGCAAGCAATGAGTTCTGACATTTGTGGGTGACGCAATTGCGGTCGACGTCTTATGACATTTGTGGTTAATCCAATATTGACATTTGCGGTTGACGTAATCGCGGATTGAGATGGGGCGTACCCCCTTTGTGCCCCCTCTCTTTATTTTGTCAACACAACAGACATAACAAGAAAAAATGGGGGAGGGGGGATCGCGACAGCCTTTGACTTTGTAAAGACGCCTTCCCTTTACAAAATTCCTGGATCTGCCCCTGTAATGCAAGCAATGAGTTTTGCCATTTGTCGTTGACGCAATGATGGATCGAGAGGGGGCTCATCCCCCTCTGGTGCACCCTCACTATATTAGGTTAAAACAACAGAAACAAAAATAAGAAAATGGGGGGGTCGTGCCAGCCTTTGAATTTGTAAAGGCGCCCTCCCCCCCCCCCCCCTCATACGGAATTCCTGGATCCGCCCCTGTGACGCGTTATGACCTTTGTGGTCGACGTGTTATGACATTTGTGGTTAATCCAATATTGACATTTGCGGTTGACGCAATCACGGATTTTTATAGAGGAGGCGCATCACCCTTTAGTGCCCCCTCTCTTTATTTTGTCTACACAGCAGAAATAAAAAGAAGAAAGTGGAAGGGGGGTCGCGCCAGTATTTGATATTGTAAAGGCGCCCCTCCCCTTTATGGAATTCCTGGATCCGCCCCCGTAATGCAAGCGATGAGTTTTTCCATTTGTGGTTGACGCAATGATGGATCGAGAGGGGGCGCATCCCCCTCTGGTGCACCCTCACTATAATTATCGGGTTAAAACAACCGAAACAAAAATAAGAAAATTTTGGGGGGAGTGTCGCGCCAGCCTTCGATTTTGTAAAGGCGTCCTCCCCTCCCCCCCCCCCCCCCCCCGCTTCACGGAATACCTGGATTCACTCCTGTGACGCGTTATGACATTTGTGGTCGACGTGATATGACATTTGTGGTTAATCCCCGATTTTGACATGTGTGGCTGACGCAATCGCGGATTGAGAGGGGGCGCATTCCCCTTTAGTGCCCCTCTCTTTATTTCGTCAACACAACAGAAATAAAAAGAAGAAAATGGGAGAGGGGAGGGTCGCGCCAGCCTTTGATTTGGTAAAGGCGCCCCTCCCCTTTACGGAATTCCTGGATCCACCCCTGTAATGCAAGCAATGAGTTTTTCCATTTGCGGTTGACGCAATGATGGATCGAGAGGGGGCGCATCCCCCTCTGGTTCACCCTCACTATATTAGGTTAAACCAACAGAAACAAAAATAAGAAAATGGGGGGGGGGTCGCGCCAGCCTTTGATTTTGTAAAGCCCCCCCCCCCTTTACGGAATTCCTGGATCCACCCCTGTGACGCGTTATGACATTTGTGGTCGACGTGTTATGACATTTGTGGTTAATTCCCGATTTGACGCAATCTCGGATTGAGAGGGGGCGCACCCCCCCCCCCTTTAGTGCCCCTCTCTCTATTTCGTCAACACAACAGAAACAAAAAAGGAAAATGGGGAGGGGAGAGGGTCGCGCCAGCCTTTGACTTTGTAAAGACGCCTCCCCTTTACAAAATTTCTGGATCCGCCTCTATAATGCAAGCAATGACTTTTTCCATTTGTGGTTGACGCAATGATGGATCGAGAGGGGGCGCTTCCCCCTCTGGTGCACCCTCACATATTAGGTTAAACCAAACAGAAACAAAAATAAGAATAGGGGGTCGCGCCAGCCTTTGATTTTGTGAAGGCGCCCCCCCCCCCCTTTACGGAATTCCTGGATCTGCCCCTGTGACGCGTTATGACATTTGTGGTCGACGTGTTATGACATTTGTGGTTAATCCAATATTGATATTTGTGGTTGACGCAATCACGGATTTAGAAGGAGCGCATCCCCCTTTCGTGCCCCCTCTCTTAATTTTGTCAACACAACAGAAATAGATATAAGAAAAGGGGGGGGGGCAAGGGTCGCGCCAGCCTTTGATTTTGTAAAGGCGCCTCCCCTTTATTGAATTCCTGGATCCGCCCTTGTGACGCGTCATGACATTTGCTGTAAATTTGGAAATTTTGACATTTGTCGTCGACGTGTTATGACATTAGTGGTTAATCCGATTTTGACATTTGTCGTCGACGTGTTATGACATTAGCAGTGAAAATGGAAATTTTGACATTTGTCGTCGACGTGTTATTACATTAGTGGTTGATCCGATTTTTGACATTTGTCGTCGACGTGTTATGATATTAGTGGTTGTTTTGACATTTGTCGTCGACGTGTTATGACATTAGTGGTTGTTATGACATTTGTCGTTGACGTGTTATGACATTACTGGTTGTTTTGACATTTGTCGTCGACGTGTTATGACATTAGTGGTTGTTTTGACATTAGTGGTCGATTTTGACATTAGTGGGCTCTACAGGGTTCAATTATGGACGTAGTCTGTTTATTTGTTTGTTGTCCTACGTAATTTGCAGATGGTCCCGCGTTTAATTCGCGTGTCATAGCATGTATACATGCAGGCGTATATCATTTGACGTTGTCAACGTCTGGACCATCCCTTACGTCGATATTACTATTTTCGCGAGCGGGCGAAGCGAGAACTTGAGAAAGTTTTGTATACACATGGGGAGATAACTTGAAAAAGTTATGTATACATCGTATCCTATGATAGGAAACTGAGTAAGAGCGTCATGCAATATGCCACAATTGATACAATCACATTTCTGCTTCTTCTATCTTTTTTTCAAATTTCAGGGGGTGATTGTAGAGGTCACCCCCCTCCTCCATTTCTGGGGAGTGGGGATGCATCCTCCCATTCCCCATACTCCCCTTTTCCTGGTTATTGCATAGGGTAATGATAATGATAATGATAATAATGATAGTAATAGTAATTATTATTATTATTATTATTATAAATGATAATGATAATAATAATGGTCATAATAATCATAATAATAATCATAATGACAAAAACAATAATAACAATAATCATGATAATAATAATAATAATAATAACAATAATAATAATAATAATAATGCTATAACCTATATCACAGCAGTTTTGATCATATATAGTAGTGAAGTGGTAGAGCGTTATGCGTGTTGAGTCACTAGGGAGTTTTCGCTACACGACGGGAAGACCGAGAATACGCGGAAGCGAGTATTTTCCCTTCCCGCGCTATCCATGAGACATAAGACTACTGATCAGAGTTTTAATTTTTTGCTCGCGAAGGGTTAAAGATCTCTGATCAGTAGAATTGCGTTTTTCGTGCAAAATTAAGACCCGTGATCAGCAGTTCTGCTGTTGCTTGCACATAGCGAAAGCCTTGATCAAGAATATTCTCAACCTTTCTAACACATGACATTCCATTAAAAAAAATATATATATATATATATTGTTTTCCCTGCCTTACCCTTTGCCCTGCACCTTGGCGATGATAAGCGGACTTCCGCGCTGAATTCGCATGTGGTCGTCAACAAACTGATGCAGACTCTCCGGTAGGGCAAACACACGATCTGGGCACTGTGGGCAGACTTCCCACAAATTTTGTGGCTGACCAACTGCGGGGCAGGGTGTATGCGCTCTCATTTGGACGCAATCTGCAATATCTCGGAAGCGCTCCTCTTGCTTCCGTGCGCGCTCTTGGGAGTGAAGTCTTCGCGCGTAGCTGCGATTCATGTAGACCTGAAGAAGAATCAAGGCTATCATCATCCCGATGAATCCGGAGTAGATGGCGATTCGGATTTCGCGGTTCGATCTCATGATTAAAACCTCAGATTCGATTCCAGGTTTGTCGACTCTACGTCACGTTTTGAGAAGAATCTGGAAGATAAAGCGAAGATCGGATGCAGTCTGCATGCCTTTCCATATCACAATGAAAGTGTGGGAGACTGAGTGATAATCCCTATATACAATGTTAGAGACCACCTCTATCACTAAATTGTCAAGGACCACGTGAAGACAAAACAACAACAACTGTGACTGGTGATTGCAGACCCCTCCCCCTCTCTCGCTTCCATCCTCTGGTTGTAACATTGTTTCCTGTTAGAGGGGTATATATTCCCAGTGATATATCATGATATATGCCACAAACTAATTCGATTTACATGTTTTCATCCTCTACCTTCGCACGTTAAATTTATAACATAATATTATAATAGGTTGCAATAAATATAATATATTTTATTTACCGAAGATAGTTTTTACTAAATCTTATAAAAGTTCATCATTTTAACGGTAACTTACATGAAAGCAAGAGAATATCAATCAGAGGGGTAAAGGCTCAGGTGTGATGGTAAAAACTGAAGGTAATTTGTATATTGAAGAAATTCATTTCTGAAGTGAATCCATAAAGAACGTTTGTTAAAATTAATTCCTTTCATCTTATAAGTTATATAATTTCTTTTAATTGCATATTGGGCAAATGTCAAAACAATGTCGCTTACCAAATATTTTGGTTCAGCCATGATCATTAGGCCTATACTCGACTAAAAGACAAATTCTCCTCATCAATTATTATTTCATGTTCAGCAAAATAAACACAACATTGTTAATCTTTTTCACAAACTTTTTTATACAAATAGCAGCATAACATGATATAGGTATAAGTTTCTCCTTCACCAAGTATACATTCAGCATGAAATTTTCATTTCAAGTATATTGCCTTTGAAAGGCAAAAAAAAAAATGCATCAAATTTCCCGTTTTTTATGGCATTTCACTCCTTTCAACTTCATCTATAAAATATTTTTCCTGTGAAATCTTCAAGGATGTCAGATTGGGGTGCTGTTCGTTATTCCGAGGTTTCTCTAGTCCATAAGGTTCGTCATTTCGAAGGTACGTTAATCCAAAACACACAAATTCCCTATACCTAGAGGTTCAATCATTATCCGAATATGAAAAAGGTTTTGTTAATCCGAACATTTGTGGCGTTATTCCGAAGATTTCTGAATCCGAAAATGAAATTCGGAATAACGAACCTTCGGAATAACGAATCTTTGGACTGAAGAGCCTTCGGAATAACGAACCTTCGGAATAACGAGGTGTAACCGTCAAATTGTTATTGTCGTTCTTTTTATTCTTGCTGGATATGAAAAAAAAAATGTTTGGGCTTTCATATTTTGCAAAAGAAAAAAGCAAAAGAAAATATTCTAGATGCAATAACGGTTATGCCTCCGCCACGAAGTGTCGCTGGAGGCATTATGTTTTGTGGTTGTCCATTCGTCCGTAATCGGTTTTGTGGACAGCATAACTTCAAAGTATCCAAATGAAACTTGACATAATTGGTGTGTATGCGTAAGTGGACGAAGGCTGCGTTTATCAACTCCTTTTCTCGGCAGAAACAGGTTATCCAAACAGCTTTCAAGGAATTTTTATGAGTTGACAAACGCAAAGCTGTTTTGAAAGCCCTTTAGGAAAGCCTTTGGCTGTACAGGCTGCGTTTATCAACTTTCCCCAGTTTAAACGACTTTCGAAAGCCCCTTCGATAGCCCTTTCGATAGCCCTTTCCATAGCCCTTTCGAAAGCCCTGTCCACTCCCTGTACTATTAATGTGCCGCTTGTTTTCGTCGGCTGCGTTTATCAACTTTCGATAGCCCTTTCCATAGCCCTTTCCATAGCCCTTTCGAGAGCCCTTTCCAAAGCCCTGACTGCCTGTACTATTAATGTGCCGCTTGTTTTCTAAGAAGGGACGGCGAAAAGCAATTACCATCATAAAGACATATCTTCCTTTGAGAGTGACGAGTCATGATACAATGCCACATGAATCAATTGTCTTCCTATCTGTGAGGCAGCTCCAGTTTAGCACATACTTCAAATATTTCTGAGTGGCGGCATGAGACATGGGATCAAAGGGAATGAAATTGTTGTTACTCTATTTCTCAAACCTTGTTGGTGAGAGAAACACCTCCTTGTTCCAAGCATAAATGCGTGCATTACACACAGCTGTATGTATACACCTGTGTACACGTACTCGTGTGCACTTTACGTGGCGCGCGTCTTTTCAGAAGCTGGAAACGCATGGAACAAGGAGATAGGAAGACAATTGATTCATGTGGCATTGTATCATGACTCCTCACTCTCAAAGGAAGATATGTCTTTATGATGGTAATTGCTTTTCGCCGTTCCCTTCTTAGAAAACAAGCGGCACATTAATAGTACAGGCAGTCAGGGCTTTGGAAAGAGCTCTCGAAAGGGCTATGGAAAGGGCTATGGAAAGGGCTATCGAAAGTTGATAAACGCAGCCGACGAAAACAAGCGGCACATTAATGGTACAGGGAGTGGACAGGGCTTTCGAAAGGGCTATGGAAAGGGCTTTCGAAAGGGCTATGGAAAGGGCTATCGAAAGGGCTATCGAAAGGGCTTTCGAAAGTCGTTTAAACTGGGGAAAGTTGATAAACGCAGCCAACTTCGAAAGGCTTTTACAAACAGGTTTCTGATAACCTGTTTAGGAAATCTGTTTGGATCGTCACAAATTTCGGGCTTTCGAAAAGGCTTTCCTAAAGGGCTTTCAAAACAGCTTTGCGTTTATCAACTCGTGAAAATTCCTTGAAAGCTGTTTGGATAACCTGTTTCTGCCGAGAAAGGAGAGTTGATAAACGCACCCTTTCGTAAAAAGGCTTTCTAAAGGGCTTTCAAAACAGCTTTGCGTTTATCAACTCGTAAAAATTCCTTGAAAGCTGTTTGGATAACCTGTTTCTGCCGAGAAAAGGAGTTGATAAACACAGCCTGTGTTTATCAACTTCCCCTGTTTAAACGACTTTCGAAAGCCCTTTCGATAGCCCTTTCGAAAGCCCTGTCCACTCCCCTGTACTATCAATGTGCCGCTTGTTTTCGTCGGCTGCGTTTATTCAACTTTCTCCATGTTTAAACGGCTTTCGATAGCCCTTTCCATAGCCCTTTCCATAGCCCTTTTGAGAGCCCTAAAGCCCTGACTGCCTGTACTATTAATGTGCCGCTTATTTTCTAAGAAGAGACGGCGAAAAGCAATTACCATCATATAGACATCTTCCTTTGAGAGTGACGAGTCATGATACAATGCCACATGAATCAATTGTCTGGCCTATCTGTGAGGAAGCTCCAGTTTAGCACATACTTCAAATATTTCTGAGTGGCGGCATGAGACATGGGATCGAATGGAATGAGACTGTTGTTACTCTTGATTTCTCAAACCTTGGTGAAAGAAACACCTCCTTGTTCCAAGCATATGCGTGCATTAGGCTGCGTTCACATAGAAGTATTCGGTATTCGCTATTCGGGCACCGAATACACCATCACCCCGCACCGTCAACTCACCATCCCATGCAGTGAGGATTTCCTCCTACATCCCAGCAAATCTTATTAACAATTTCTTAACTGCATCAAAATGTCAGTCTACATGCTTGTTTTTTCTAAAGGGCAACTTTGCTATACTTTTCGCAGCTATTCGGTACTTTCGAATAGTGCCCTCTTATGTGAACCGGTGTGAGGAAATCCTATCGTTCGATTCAAGCTATTCGCGTTGCCCTCGAAAAACGAGCTCGAATACCCGAATAGTATACTTCTATGTGAACGCAGCCTTAGGCTGCAAAGTGGGAATCGAGCTTGTTCGATTTTCTTGGAGCGTATACCGTCTCTCGCGTTTATGAAATAATGACACTTTTGGTCTGGATTTGCCCTTTAGCAAAAAATAAGCATGTAGACTGACATTTTGATGCAGTTTAGAAATTGTTAATAAGATTTGCTGGGATGTAGGAGGAAGAAATCCTCACTGCATGGGATGGTGAGTTGACGGTGCTGGTGATGGTGTATTCGGTGCCCGAATAGCGAATAGCGAATACCGAATACTGAATACCGAATACCGAATACCGAATACTTCTATGTGAACGCAGCCTTACACACAGCTGTATACCTATGTACACGTACTCGTGTGCACTTTACGTGGCGCGCGTCTTTTCAGAAACCGGAAACGCATGGTTGCGTAACGGCAGTAGGGCGACCTAAAGGGCTTTCAAAACAGCTTTGCGTTTATCAACTTCGAAAGGCTTTTACAAACAGGTTTCTGATAACCTGTTTAGGAAACCTGTTTGGATCGTCACAAATTTTGGGCTTTTGAAAAGGCTTTCCTAAAGGGCTTTAAAAACTGCTTTGCGTTTATCAACTCGTGAAAATTCCTGGAAAGCTGTTTGGATAACCTGTTTCTGCCGAGAAAGGAGAGTTGATAAACGCACCCTTTCGTAAAAGGCTGCGTTTATCAACTCCTTTTCTCGGCAGAAACAGGTAATCCAAACAGCTTTCAAGGAATTTTTACGAGTTGATAAACGCAAAGCTGTTTTGAAAGCCCTTTAGGAAAGCCTTTTACGAAAGGGTGCGTTTATCAAATAAAGGGCAAATCCAGACCAAAAGTGTCATTATTTCATAAACGCGAGAGACGGTATACGCTCCAAGAAAATCGAACAAGCTCGATTCCCACTTTGCAGCCTGAGGCTGCGTTCACATAGAAGTATACTATTCGGGTATTCGGGCTCGTTTTTCGAGGGCACGCGAATAGCTTGAATCGAACGATAGGATTTCCTCACACCGGTTCACATAAGAGGGCACTATTCGAAAGTACCGAATAGCTGCGAAAAGTATAGCAAAGTGGGAATCGAGCTTGTTCGATTTTCTTGCAGCGTATACCGTCTCTTGTTTATGAAATAATGACACTTTTGGTCTGGATTTGCCCTTTAGAAAAAATAAGCATGTAGACTGACATTTTGATGCAGTTAAGAAATTGTTAATAAGATTTGCTGGGATGTAGGAGGAAATCCTCACTGCATGGGATGGTGAGTTGACGGTGCGGGTGATGGTGTATTCGGTGCCCGAATAGCGAATACCGAATACTTCTATGTGAACGCAGCCTAATGCACGCATATGCTTGGAACAAGGAGGTGTTTCTTTCACCAACAAGGTTTGAGAAATCAAGAGTAACAACAGTCTCATTCCCTTCGATC
The DNA here is from genome assembly GCF_040938485.1 of Diadema antillarum. NCBI lineage: Eukaryota > Metazoa > Echinodermata > Echinoidea > Diadematoida > Diadematidae > Diadema > Diadema antillarum. The sequence goes on from NW_027272804.1 coordinate 12,836, forward strand.
CCATGTCTCATGCCGCCACTCAGAAATATTTGAAGTATGTGCTAAACTGGAGCTGCCTCACAGATAGGCCAGACAATTGATTCATGTGGCATTGTATCATGACTCGTCACTCTCAAAGGAAGATAATTATGTATTTATGATGGTAATTACTTTTCGCCGTCCCTTCTTAGAAAACAAGCGGCACATTAATAGTACAGGCAGTCAGGGCTTTAGGGCTCTCGAAAGGGCTATCGAATAAGGGCTATCGGAAGCTGTTTAAACAGGGGAAAGTTGATAAACGCAGCCGACGAAAAGAAGCGGCACATTAATAGTACAGGGGAGTGGACAGGGCTTTCGAAAGGGCTATCGAAAGGGCTTTCGAATGTCGTTTAAACAGGGGAAGTTGATAAACACAGCCGAAGTCTATCAACTTTTGGGTGCACACGTTCAAGATCAAAGGTCGAGGTCAAGGTCAAATTCTTAAGATTTACTCCTGTCCCCGTATATTTTCAATTCATGAAACTTTGTATTTATGTATGTGATGCGTGCCAGTGATTTCCTTGAGAAGTTTCGGATCATGGGCCCGAAGATGAAGATGAAATGTCTGGTGAAAATGTTAAATTCTTTTGTTTTATGCCAAAATTACAGTTTCTCCATACCTTGAAAATTACTCAGTACATAGGCCTACACTTGCTTACAGTAGGCATATGCATGCACTAACTACTGCAAAATGATTTATGGGGTCAAAAGTTAATTGAGATTACTAAAATGTCACTACAATATGTCGCAAAAAAAATTGCAATCGAATTTTTGCATTGATAACACCCAATATGATTAAGCCATATAAATGCTACTTCAGGGTCTTAAAATATAACATCTCAGCTCTGTTTTGCAGAAAGTCCATTCAATTTGGTTGAGCGGTCACAGCGAAATTACGATTGTGGTAAAACATGTCATGAGTCTGATTCTTCCAAGTTGAGCATTTGGATGCTCTGGGAACTGCATATTAATGTGTAAACAAAATAGACAGAACTTGGAGGAAAGGGATTCCTGACATGCTCTACAAAAAGGGGGGCATCCCACGGGACCGACACCCACGAGTCATACGGTCCACGAGACCGACATCAATAATAGGTCCATGAGTCATACAGCCCACGAGTTATACGGCTCAGGAGTCATACAGCCCATGAGTTCGACACTACGCACAAAAGGCTCATGAGACCGACACTAAGCAAACATAGCCCACGAGACCGACACTAAGCAATAAAGGCTCAGGAGACCGACACTAAGCAAAGAAAGCCCACGAGACCGACAGTAGGCAAAAAAGGCCCACGAGACCGACAATAAGCTAAAAAGGCTCACAAGACCGACACTAAGCAAAGAAAGCCCACGAGACCGACAGTAGGCAAAGAAGGCCCACGAGACCGACAGGATAAACAGCGCCATCTACATGTCAATCACCTGCACAGGATGTTCCATGAACGGAAAAATAACATATTGGCGGGTGTAATTTCGTAACGCTATCAGGAAAGATGGTGACCATCTACATAATTATGAAGGTCATCAAATATGTATTTCTACATACTTCTGGGGGAGGGGGGGGGGGGCAAGTGTGTCAGGGAGCGACATTGTTATCAGGTAGAAAAATTGAATTGTATTCTTCATGCCCCCCCCCAAAAAAAAAAAAGAGACAAAAAACACAAATGAATTTGAAAGAGGGCAATAACGATGTATGGATTAATTTAGAGCATTGATAATGCCATCGTGCTATTTTTAATAGGCTTTACCAGTTTTTAGCTAGAAAATGGACAAGACATAAATTTTACCTCTTCTCTTTCCCGATTCACTAGTTACTTATTCAATTTTAGATATTCTACTCTCCTGCTTTGACGTTTTGCAGTAAGATCTATTTGTAATTTTCTCTGTAACTATGATGTATGTCGCAGGGATTCACCTCAATTTTGTGGCTTGTGTTATGCTCTTCCGAACAGTACATTTTACTGTGAAATACAATAGCTGTTTTCATGGATGCATCTGGTTTTTTCCGATCCCTAACGCTACCTTAATAGACGATTACGTTATTTTTTATTCTTAATCAATACTAAATCAACACCCTCGCAGGTTTATTGTAGAAAGATCTGCTACACACTTTTACTGTACTTTGTTCATTTTTTTTCACAAACACACACCCATGCAAACACAATTAAAGATCCTGATCATTTCGGGGGGGGGGGGAGGGGGAGGGGCAACTGATGGGCTAACACCCTGCCGGAGATGGCAACTCTTCTTTTCCATCTCATATCTTCCTATGCTATTACAGGTATCAGGACACCCTATACAATTTATTGGTCGATATGTGGCGCTGTTTATCCTGTCGGTTCGTGGGCCTTCTTTGCTTAGTGTCGGTCTCGTGAACCTCTTTTTGCGTAATGTCGGTCTCGTGAGCCTTGTATGCGTAGCGTCGGTCTCGTGGACCTTTTAAGTGTAGTGTCGGTCTCGTGGGCTTTGTTTGCTTACTGTCGGTCTCATGAGCCTTTTGTGCGTAGTGTCGGTCTCGTGAGCCGTATAACTCCTGGGCTTATTTTACTTGATGTCGAACTCGTGGGCTTTATTTACTCAGTGTCGAACTCGTGGGCTGTATAACTGGTGGGCTGTGTGACTTGTGAGCTGTATGACTGGTGGGCTGTATGACTTGTGAGCTGTATAACTTGTGGGCTGTATGACTCGTGGGTGTCGGTCTCGTGACGTGCACCCTACAAAAATCCTCCTTTCTCTTTGACCACTGAAACAAACTGAATGGGGTTTTCTGTAAGATGTAGGCAATGAGTTATTGTTACATACCCTGAAATTATCTTTGGATTGATTCACTATTTTTAAAGTTGTTGTTCCGGAGGGTTCCGTTGTATTTTTTTTTAGACATACGGTATTTCCCCCATATTTTTTAAATTGCTCAAAGTATTGTGAAATGTATATGTTATCAGTGAGTGATTATTTGAAAGAGAGATTTGGGCCATAGGGTCAACGGGCGAGGGTAAAAGGTCAAATGAAATGTTAATATTAATGAATTCTTGCTCTCTGAAACAATTTAGCTATCCAAATGAAATATGGTTTAATATGCATCTTGTGAAATAGTGACTTTCTAGTTGTTTCAATGTGATCATTGCGTTCATTAAGGCCCGTCTATAGATTTTATAAATCAATAACGTATAGGTATTGTCTGTTTCAATTTAGAATATGATTTAGTATATAAAATGTAGGAAAAATTTACTGAAAGGGATCTATTTCTTAATTAATGTAACAACAACAAAAATAATATAGGTTTTCCCTGTCAATTTTATACTTTTGTCATTCAAGTTCCTATTGCAAGCATTCGATTTCACGCATTCCACACTCGCAGCACTGAATCAGTAATCAAATTCAAAATCCGGTCATTCGAATTCACTATCCGAGCATTCAAATTGACTGTCGGAGCATTCCAATTCACCATCGGAACATTCAAATTTAAGAGAGGAGCATGCATTTTATCAATGAGCATTCAAATTCATGTCAAGCTGGCGACGGAATCTCGTCGGTTATTCAAATTCGTGAATAGGCAACCATGTTCCAAATAACTGCATTCAATTTAAAAGAAGTCCTGAATTTTGTTAGTTTGGGGCCGTGTATTTTCATTTGCCTTTGAATATATTTGGATTCATAATGAAGATTATTTATTTTGCAGTAGAGGTCCACCTGTTCATTGAAAATTTTTGGCTCCACGAAAAGGAATATACAGTCATAATGTCCCTCGGATAGGACAAAATGGTGACATGTGTGAGAGAGTTACAACTCATGCACGTAAAAGATCCCACTTCATTTTTTATTCACCGCAAAGAGTAGGGTGTTTAAAGTGGTCCTATCTTACATCCAACTGGATCCCATATGAAAGACCAGCTATTGCAGCATAACATGGGTTATCCACATATCTTCTTAGATGGAAAATGAAACAAATATAACAAACAAACAAACAAACATTAGGCATTGTATAGGCCTACAGACGATCATAATAAGGAAGGTTGGTTGACACCTTCGGGGGAAAACACAATTTCGACTATATTGAAACTGATACACGAACATTTTATACGTCTTGTTTGTTGTGTACTGCTATCTTATTGGTTTACTTTTGCGGGACTATGTGGGATCATTGTGTGTCAGTTTGTCTTTAAATTGGTGCATTATCATTATGTAGTTGGTGTTGGGGCGTTGTCAGCATGCAGTATCATTTAAAAAAATATGATTGAATTGTCTTTGTGTTGTTTGGATGCACTGCTGATTGGACCTTACAATTTGAAATTTATTGAGATGAAAAACAAAGAATACATGAACAGATAACAATGTAGAACATGTAAACAATCATTATTACACTATATGCAAGGCTTCATTGGTTGTGTTGGCCTTTTTTCGTTTCATAAAAAGTCTACTCCATTTTCCTCGTTAAATTGATTGCACGATGTATGAACTTGATCGCCGAAAAATGAAATTGAACGCTCCAAACAAGTTCATCGGACTATCACATGACTATCGCGTGAATTTGAATGCACGAGTAAGAAAGTCGGTGCTCGCATTTGGAAATTAAACACCCAATTTGATTTGACGGAAACGAAATAGAATGCCCATAAATGAAATCGATCGCTCGGATTCTGAATTTAAATGCCCGAATATTTTCGCGTGCGTGCGTTGTGTGAATTTGAATGCACATTAATGAATTTGAGTGACAAAAGTGTGAAATTGACCGGGAGAACCTATACTTATCGCATATATCGTGCAGGCATCAATCTATGATCTTTCATTTTGATGTTAATATTATTCCAAAGATCTCAAAACCATTATCAATACGGTCTTTTACTTCAAGACACTTCGTAATTGATGATATACCATGAGTATGCTACATCATCGAGGGAGGTTTTTGTTTTAATTTGCATTCAGATAAAACAATCGCTGCGTGAGAAATTGGTTCTAGAACATAGATGTATTGGACCTTTTTTACTCAACCAATATTGAAATATAAATGTCCAAGGTACTTTAAAGTACCAAGGGATCCACGATATCTTCTTATCTTCTATGAGCAAACTTTCGAATGTACTAGTACAAAAAACATTTCCCACTTTTAGTCCTTATAGTTCCAAAACTATACATCAGATAACACTGTCATTGAGTAATAGCTGAATAGTGTACAATTTAGTTGAAGGTGATTTGAATATGAGAGCATGAATCAGTTTCATTGAATCCATTGCTCATTTTAAAGTTAAAGGGGATGGCTAGTAACTGATCAGTGGGAATCAGTGGGAATGCTGGGGATGATTGTTCCAATTCTTGTGGGATTCATTTAAGAGTGCACTATAAAGCTATTGTTGTGCGAAGATTATTTGCTTCAGAATGGTCTTATATTCAAGTAATGTGCAGTTTAATGTTTTTAGGTTAGCATGCCTGTACAGTGACGGGGCGATCGTTAACGATCGCCCCACACATTCCTTAAGAATACCAATTATACCACCTTTTCAGAGCTTTGCTGACTAGGCTTCTGGTTCTCGTGCTCCAAGGCACATGAATGCTTTATCTTTAATTCATGATATATTGCCCTGGGCATTGCTAGTCTGGATTCATGGTAAAGGGTAAATTGCATGCTCATAAAGAAGGTAAGCGCACGTTTTCATGTGCTTGCATACACTACATTTTCAGGGCCCCGTTTTATCGAAAGATAAAATCGATTGTAAATGTCCTTACCACACAGACTGCCATAGACTAATGATAGAAATCAACTATATAATCAACTAAAACTCTTCATAAAACAGGTCCCAGGATGAATAAAGACTAGCTGTGATAATGGAAATTCTCATGAATATAATAGAGCATTCAAATCCTGGTCATTGTTCAGATTGTTGTCTGGGTGTTAACCACACACTCCCATACACACCAATTGGGGGTCGTCCCACGAGACCGACACCCACGAGTCATACGGCCCACGAGACCGACATCAATAATAGGTTCATGAGTCATACAGCCCATGAGTTCGACACTACGCACAAAAGGCTCGTGAGACGGACACTATGCAAACACAGCCCACGAGACCGACACTAAGCAACAAAGGCTCACGAGACCGACACTAAGCAAAGAAAGCCCACGAGACCGACAGTAGGCAAAGAAGGCCCACGAGACCGACACTAAGCAAAAAAGGCTCACGAGACCGACATTAAGCAAAGAAAGCCCGCGAGACCGACAGTAGGCAAAGAAGGCCAACGAGACCGACAGGATAAGCAGCGCCATCTACATGTCAATAACCTGTACAGTGTGTTCCATGAACGTAAAAGTAACATACTGGCGGGTGTAATTTCGTCACGCTATCAAGTGAAAGATATGTACTTCTACATACTTCTAGGGGGGCAGGTCTGTCAGGGAGCGATATGATTATCAGTTAGAAAAATAGAATTCTATTCTTCATGTCCCTCCCCCCACCCAAAGAAAAAAAACACAAAAAAACACAAATGAATTAAGACAAGAACGATGTATGGATGAATTTTAGAGCTTTGATAATGCCATCGTGCTATTTTTAAACATGCTTTTCCAGTTTTTAGCTGGAAGATGGACTGTATGACTTGTGAGCTGTATAACTTGTGGGCTGTATGACTCGTGGGTGTCGGTCTCGTGACGTGCATCCCACCAATTGACCCCTGTCAACAATTAGAGTTTTTACAGAGGGTTGAAAATAGAGCAAAATCTGAAACCTAACTCAAAAATAAATCTTGAATTCAGTAAAACTGATTTGCTTTCTTTTTTGAATTACCTCCAAAAAAATTGTACACTATTCAGCCAATCCTCATATCAATGTCAGTGTTATCTGATATAATTATAGTTTTTGAACTATAGGTTTTCTCGCCCAATTTCATTAGATTTGCATTCGAATTAATGACAAGGCGTTCAAATTCAAGGGATTTTTGTCACTGCTCTACTCTCACGGTTCATTTTAATTCTTTAAGTATACAATTTCCTTTCATGTCATTACTTTTAGATTTTATTTCATTCAATTTAGAGAGAAATTCATTCAATTTAACGGTTCAAAGTTGGCATTCAATTTCGCGCCAGCTGGATAGCCGTTCAAATTCGCACCAAATACCAGTTTCAATTTCATTTATAGGCACACAACTTTGACCTTTGAACGTTCAAATTCAATTAACATAACCAAGTCTTGTAATTCTATGCAATTATTACGAATGTCCTTACGTTGATAAATGGCAAATTCATCAACGTTCAGTGTTATCATTTCAATTTCAACATCTCTTTTTCATTTTAATTTTTAATTCGACTTGTTTCACTTTATTTCTCCATTAAGATGGATATCACATCATTTTACAGAATGGTTAAACGTCGACTTTGCTAACATAATGAGAGATCACATGAGAACATCGATATGTCAAGTGTGATTATAGTTGTATTACAGATTTTGTTTTCCGTCACGTGTGAGATTTTAAATGTGTGTGAGATGCATTGCATTGGGATATTCTTTCTTTTACATAATTATTCATAATTTTGATGTTCAGTCTCTCAGTCTCTTGAGCCGTCAATCTGCTGACGCACCAGGCACCTTGGCATGTACGTCTGAAAGTGATTGTACCATTATTCAAACGAATGGAGAATATACAATGAACACGAGCAGCAACGAAAAACACTGCCCAGATGATGTGAACGTTTGCCTTTTCGTAAATTTGAATTCTTTAATGTTCACCGCAGCTGTGCTGGTGCGAATTTGAATGCGTTTCACGTGCATTTTTAATTTGAACGCACTGTTTACACGTTTATCTGACAAAATCAGGAATTCGAATGCTGATGAAATTAAATTGAATAAACTACTTAGCTTATTGAATGTTGATCTCGGTGATCAAATTCGCTCGAAAAAGAATGCTTGCATCATTAAATCGAATGTAAATTTGATGAAATTGGGCGGGAAAAATATATTAAGGATCAAAAGTGGGAAATGTTTTTGGTAACACGTAGTATAAGTCTTCCTATTTCTAATCTCCCATTTTATACGAATATGCACACACTGTGCACACACTGTGCGTTTGGCATTTCCCCTTCTTGATCTGACAAATACTTCTATTTAACTTTTTTAAAGTTTACTTTAAAAGCTTTCGGCACGTGTAAAAAAAGTTGCAATATGCACAGTTTGTGACACAGTCAAAGATTTTGCAATTTTCTCTTTCTCACAAAGTGTAAAGTATCTCGCTTCCCAAAATCATGATAATGATATTTAAAAATGTCTATTTATCTAATTTCATTGAAATTTTCTAATCGTAACTTTATGCAACATAGAGAGAACTTCAGAGAAGTATATATTCACTGCTGCTTTATTCTTCGGAAGCAGGTATCAGTAGAAGTTCATTATTAGAGCAGCTCACTGCCTTGACAGGAATAATGGTAGTCGTGGACATACATGATTGTGATACCCCCCGTTCCACAAACATTTTTTTTTTCCCCATCGGTCACTCGTCGGAAGCAAAGTTGTTTGCTTCTGGCCACCAACCGAAGCGTATCGGTTCGCAGTCAATGAATCTGACTTGTGTTGGTCGACTATCAGTTCAATGTCAGACATGTCGGGCGGTGATCCGACGAGGCAAGATCGTCCGATGAAGATCACAAGCTATAATGATGAAGATCAGGGAGTATAACTCTATTGTACGCCATTCCTTCTTTGAGTGTAGAATGTGGGATGGTCGGTCAAATTGTGACCCGTTTCTGAGTTCCATAAAACATTCAAAAACAATCAAGAAAATAAAAAAATTAACTTCATCTTTACTTGTTGCCACATCTTATTTTTGCTCCTAAATAGATTATTAATAAAAGAATACAGAGAATTGACGATACAGACGGCACTGTAAAGGCCCTGTCACACCTTTCCGGGCAAGCCTTACGCGCGACTTGCGAAGAACAATCTTTACTACCCGGAGGTCCCCGGAGATGACCCGCACATGACAGTACCTAGCACGTATCTCACCCGTAGTTACCCGAAGTTGCTCACACAAGTCCTATTCACCCGTAGCCAAGTTTAGACCCTGTCACACCCTTCCGAGCAAGCTAGGCGGGCTTGTTGCGTGTGGGGCTTTTCCAGCACGCAGGACATTTTTTTTTTCTTGCAGGCGAACGAGGATTTGGGCAAATTTCGCATGCGTCTTACCTGCTGGACCCGTGCTACTTACGTTCTACTTCCCTGTGACCTGCATGTCGGGTGCATGGGTGGCGAGTGAGAGCTGACAACTTGATGAAGGAATCCCTCTCAAGGAATTGATATGACAGAAGTCCCACAAAATGTCATTATCTTGGCCGCATATACGGGGACTGCGAAGTACCTGCGTGGGGTTGCCTGCTCACCCGGAAAAAAAGTTTTGGTCATGCTCAAAACTTGGTTGCGGGTAGATCGGACTCGCGTGCGCACCTCTGGGCAACTATACGGGCGAGATACGCGTTAGGTAATGTCCGATGCGGACCAACTGCAGAGAGGTCCGGGTAACTTAGATTTTTTTTCCCGCAAGTCAACCCGCAAGGCTTCCCCAGACACGGTTTGACAAGGCCTTGAGCATGCTCAAAACTCGTTCCGGGTGAGTCGCGGGGGGTTGCCCGAAGAGGTACACGCAGAACACCAGTAAGAGACCCCTAACGGCAGCACCTCGCAGGTAACTCCCACGCAGGTACTTCGCAGCTGTAACGCAGCTACTTCCCAGTACCCGTATGTCACTCGTACCTGAAAATGAATCGGTTTCAATGCTCTCACGCAGGTCACACGGAATACACGCAAGTAGCAGGTAAAAAGCACGCGTCTAGCAGTAAGACGCAGGCACGGAACTGGCCAAAATCCTTGTCCACCCGCAGAAAATTCTCCTGCGTGCTGGAAAATCCCTACTCGCAACAAGCCCGCGTATCTTACCCGGAAACGTGTGACAGGGCCTTTAGTATATACCGCGTGCACACGGTTTATACGGTGAGCGTTCACCCGTGCAGCATTTCCGTTACCCGCAGGACTTCAGGCTCGTTCAGTGTTATTCACAATCAGCATCGCTTTTAAATTCGCACGGGAGCGAAATTGCTCGTCTTGATACATTCAATGAAATGATTTTACTACATCATTCCAAATAATTAATCCGATATTCGAAGTAGGAGTTATCTTGTTGATTTTGACCTTAAACAAGATGATAAAGAACTTTCCGATAAAGTACTTGATTTTTTTTGGGGAAAAAAGAAGTTGTGAACACATTTTACAACGCAGTAACAACAAATGGTGTGATCTCCTATTATTAAAAGCAGAAATTCGTAGAGAATCTAGAAATATGACAAGTTTGATATCTTCGGACAACTAATAAGCTAGTTAACAAAACTGGATATCTTTTAGACGATGTAACTTTACCCCCAAACTGTTTTTGAGATTGAAAAAACACCCAATTTCCATGACCACGTAGCTCTGTTCGCTACAAGAAACATCGGATTTGAGCGACGTCACCTAATGTGTATGAGCTGATTTGCCGTACGGCTATATGAGACCCGCTCTGGCAAAACCCGAAACTTCTCGGCAAATGTGATTTCGCGCTACAGCCCGAAAAAGGTCAAAAAATGACCTACCTCAGGGACCAAATTGACATTTTGGTATCACGTTGTAGGGGAAATTTTCTAGTTTCTGATTGATATTAACAACATTTCGAAATACAACCTACGAAATGTGGAATTTGAAGAGAAGAGTGGGATGTCAATCTCAAAAGTTGGCCAAAATCTTGGGGGCATCCCACGAGACCGACACCCACGAGTCATACGGTCCACGAGACCGACATCAATAATAGGTCCATTAGTCATACAGCCCACGAGTTATACGGCTCAGGAGTCATACAGCCCATGAGTTCGACACTAAGCAATAAAGGCTCATGAGACCGACACTAAACAAAGAAAGCCCACGAGACCGACAATAAGCTAAAAAGGCTCACGAGACCGACACTAAGCAAAGAAAGCCCACGAGACCGACAGTAGGCAAAGAAGGCCCACGAGACCGACAGGATAAACAACGCCATCTACATGTCAATCATTTGTACATGTTGTTCCATGAACGGAAAAATAACATACTGGCGGGTGTAATTTCGTAACGCTATCAATTGAAAGATGGTGACCATCTACATAACTATGAACGTCATCAAATATGTATTTCTACATACTTCTGGGGAGGGGGGCAATTGTGTCAGGGAGCGACATTGTTATCAAGTAGAAAAATTGAATTGTATTCTTCATGCTCCCGCTCCCCCCCCCCCCAAAAAAAGAAAAAAAATAGAAGAATTAGTATTCTTCATACCCCAAAAGAAAAAAAGAGATAAAAACTCAAATGAATTTAATAGAGGACAATAACGATGTATGAATCAATTTTAAAGCATTGATAACGCCATCGTGCTATCTTAATAGGCTTTCCCAGTTTTTAGCTAGAAAATGGACAAGATATAAATTTTACCTCTTCTCTTTCCCGATTCACTAGTTACTTATTCTATTTTAGATATTCTACCCTCCTGCTTTGACGTTTTGCAGTAAGATCTATTTGTAATTTTCTCTGTAACTATGATGTAATTCTACTGATTAAAACGTTTTATGTAGCAGGGATTCACCTCAATTTTGTGGCTTGTGTTATTCTCCTCCGAACAGTACATTTTATCGTGAAATATAATAGCTGTTTTCATGGATGCATCTGTTTTTTCCGAATCCCTAACGCTACCTTAATAGACGATTACGTTATTTTTTATTTTTAATTGATACTAAATCAACACCTTCGCACGTTTATTGTAGAAAGATCTGTGACACACTTTTACTGTACTTTGTTCATTTTTTTTTCACAAACACACACCCACGCAAACACAATTAAAGATCCTGATCATTTGGGGGGGGGGCAACTGATGGGGTAACACCCTGCTGGAGATGGCAACTCTTCTTTTCCATCTCTCATATCTTCCTATGCTATTATCAGGACACCCTATACAATTTATTGGTCTATAGGTGGCGCTGTTCATCCTGTCGGTCCAGTGCCGTATAATACGGCACTGTGTCGGTCTCGTGGGCCTTCTTTGCTAAGTGTCGGTCTCGTGAACCTCTTTTGCGTAATGTCGGTCTAGTGAGCCTTGTATGCGTAGCGTCGGTCTCGTGGACCTTTTAAGTGTAGTGTCGGTCTTGTTGGCTTTTTTTGCTTACTGTCGGTCTCATGAGCCTTTTGTGCGTAGTGTCGGTCTCGTGAGCCGTATAACTCCTGGGCTTATTTTACTTGATGTCGAACTCGTGGGCTTTATTTACTCAGTGTCGAACTCGTGGGATGTATAACTGGTGGGCTGTATGACTTGTGAGCTGTATGACTGGTGGGCTGTATGACTTGTGAGCTGTATAACTTGTGGGCTGTATGACTCGTGGGTGTCGGTCTCGTGGCGTGCACCCGAAGGAACAGCTGATCACGGCAATCGTGAATATTAAGCTGACGATAGGTTTTGTGCTTTTAAAACTTTGTTTTTCCGTAAATTTATGGGTGTAAAATATAATTCCAATGAACACAAACAAACAAACAATTTCACGACGTGAATATATAGTTTTGGCGGACGATTATTCTAGATTGACAACAAATTACATACCAATTTCCTGAAAAGTGCAAACAGTTAGCCTATAGATACGTGAATCCCACTGGGTTGCATACACACGTGGTGACGTCACAGATTTGGAACTTTTCGTAGCCGCTCAAACTTTTTCCAGTGCTCAAATTTGGTAAAAATGAAGATTCTTATATTCAAAACAGAGACAACTTTATTGCATGATTTATGTCAGAAATTAATCAAAATAACATTAAATGATGGAAAACAGTCAATTTATATGATATTATTTCTTATAAATTTCTTCTTTAACACTGGGTGGATGTTATACCATTGACATTAACACCAGCAATATCAAATCAACATCATTTGGTGTCATTGTTAAATTAACACCAGCGCAGTTACACCAGCTACTAGATACAATGTCAAATTAACACCACGAAGTGCCAGATAAACGCTTTTCAACACCATTACAACATATTTTCTACATCTGTCGGTGTGGTCCTGTATTGATACTTGATCGGTGGTAGATTCAACATTAGAGGTGTTAAATCTAACACCGATCTTTTTATAGTATTGTATAATATACTAACGTGTGATACATGACTTTCAGTTCGTCTTTTTATTCATGTCAGTTATATAAACTATACGTGAGCTTTTACAAAGACGAATTAAGTGAGTCTCCAATTTTACAGGAATCAAATATGAACATTATTAACCAGCAAATCCTTATTGCTCAGTATCACAGAACATTTGAAAACGAAATGCTACGAATTTTGTCCATTTTTTAACTATTTTTCTCTCTTTTTTCTACAATCACATGCATGCATCCCTTGAGTGCAGTGTACTTTGCACACATGTATAAATCTATAAAAGTTTTTATGTAAGTCATCCAGATGATTGAAATAATACGTGAGAACAGCATCGACCAATATCATTTTTTGTATACTAGTATCCGTAGTGGTTGCAAACAGTATGGGACTAGCGAGCCGTCCGCATGCAATAAATGGTAACCATTCCGGCACGATTCGTTGGACAATTTCTAACGTATTTTAATCAAGTACGTAGGTCTATTAAAGAGCAAAATTTTGACTTGGCAACAAGAAAAATGACATGACACTAATACTTTGTTTGTTTGTTTGTTTACAGTGAAGAGAGTGTAGTTGCAAGGTGAACCCCACAAAACTGAACGATTTGGCCGACTATCCCACACTCTAGTACTAGAATGTGGCCTGTGGCATGAGCTTGGAAAGATATACATGTATTAAAGTACATACCTGACGGTAACTATACACAACCCTGTCGCTGTACACAAGTGCTGGCGCACGACGTCTGATTGTGCTAACCTGACGGTGTCTTATTTACACGCTGTGTGCAGAACAACAGTTGGACTGTTCAGACCATACGCCATACACATGCAACGCAAGTAATAACAAATATGTATGAAATTAAATAATAAATGAATAGATAAACAAATGGAGAAAGAGAACAAATAATCTGGGTTTCCTTAACTTGCACCGTGAACTTTTTGGTACATTTCCACTACAACGCACAATACATACAAATAATTATAGGACTCAAGCTAATATAACATCTACTTACAAGGAGCCAGAATCAGTATCATACCAACATCAAGTGATCGACTTGCTAATGTCTTGGTCTGAACACAACGAGGACTCCTTCGTTAATACCATGCCCACAGCCTTACTGATAATCCATTATGTTTATGGTATGAACGATGGTAGTTGACCCCGAGCTTGCCTTGTTGTTCAGGAGTGCCAGAGAAGAGTTTTTGAAAGATTCTTTTCTAAAGGCCACTGTGAAGGAACCTTACTAATCCTGCTTCATTGTGTGATCCTGCCACACACTACATTCACTCAGATCGATAAAATCGATTCAGAGCTGTATTTGTGTTGTGTGGCACCTATATCCAACATATGAACTACGAACAAGTGTTTACACCATTAATACTAACTTGCACGAGTAGGATTTTCACTTTTGCTCAGAGGGGGCATTATAAAGTAAGCCAACCCTTCTCACCCATTTTTAGCCAAAGGCGTAATTTGGCTCGTACAAGTTTTTCGAGGCAGATAAGTTTTTCGTACAAGTTTTTCGAGTTAGATAGAGTTAGATAGATAGTTAGATAGATAGTTTTTCGTGTTAGATAGACAACAAATATTTTTGTATTTTTGTGTCTATTTTTGGGCCAACATCGCGACCACCAGAAAGAATTTCTCGGCCAAGCGGGAAAGAAAGCACTTTAGCAACCAGAAAATGATTCAATTATAATGCATCACGCTCATGATTTGTAGTAGCTTTGATACATGGTTCCTATATTTGTTTGTTGTTGTTTAAGTTCATAGATAAGTAATTTCACATAGATTTAAAGAAGGAAGAATAAGTAGATCCTGAAATCAAATTACAATGGAAGGGAAATGTCTAAACTTGATTGACTTTACTTTTGGCAAGTAGTTTTATAACATATCGAATGAAAAACTAAACGCATCCAGCATGTTCCGCAGTACATTTAAGTCATGTGTAATCTAAGGATAATTATTGTATAACTACAAGAACAAAATAGTGAAAATAAAGATCAGCTAATGATAACTTCATAATTCCAGCAAATTCCAACACGAAGCAAGGCTCATTCAGTCCTTCATGACTAACCTGCTTTATTACCGAGTACTTTACATTCATGTGATAGATCTCCACAATGTAGTAATGTAATTCAAGATGCACTTGGAGCACGCTTAAGTCTATCATACCGAATAAGAAATCTGACAGTTCAATCTTTGTGAATTCTGATATTTCACTGCAACCGCCGGCCAGTCTAATTACTTTTCCCACCGATGC
This sequence comes from Diadema antillarum, assembly GCF_040938485.1. NCBI lineage: Eukaryota > Metazoa > Echinodermata > Echinoidea > Diadematoida > Diadematidae > Diadema > Diadema antillarum. The sequence goes on from NW_027272804.1 coordinate 28,288, forward strand.
GTATTAATTTAGCAGCGCAAATTCATGACGCTCCTCCTAAAAAAGTCCAATAAAGATACACTCAGCAAAAAAAAGAAAAGAAAAGAAAATAAACGCTTTTTCAAGTTTAGATTTCTCATAGAATATTTGGCTGAAAGCTAATGTATTATATACCATATCAAAGGTAATTCAATTTGCTATTAACCTGGTAGGTCAACAAAAAAAAAAGAAATGTTACACATGAGTGAACACCTTTGTTTTTCTCTTCCCGGGCACAAAAGTAAAAATTGCAAAACTGAGCAAGTTGTCATTCATGCGTATGTGCTTTCCTATAGAACAATAAGAACAAACAACAAATTTCACACAAAATGAAACATGAATCAAGTTGCAAAAATAAACCATTGATCTCTATGATATCTTTAAAGCAAAAATTATCAATTAAGGCTAAAAATAATGGAGGAAAATAAAGAATCTTTTGTCAAAACTAAATTCAAATGAAATAAGAGAAGAAGTAATAATTAACATAAATTAATAGAAATTTGCACTTTTTTCAAATTAGGAAATTGGAAATAATGTCTGGCTCTTGAATTTGTCTCATGAATTCTTAAATCACTAGATTAACAGAAATGAATAAAGAAATTCTGCTCATTTAATCATCTTTATGCTATCCCCCTGTCATGTGAAGTTTGACTTGACAGAAATTTCTTATTTCCCCCTTTAGTTTCCCACTTTGCTTTTTTTAGAGGTTATACAGAGATAAAGAGAATGAAAACTTATTTTTGCTATTTTATTCATGTCTCTCATTGTGTTAAACTGGTCTTTTGTTGTCAATGTTATCGTGAAGGGCATTTGGAAATGAAATTTAACTTTCAATTTTTGTAATTTTTAATTTTGTGCCTTGGAGGACGAAGACGAATGTGCTTACTCATGCGTAAAGTTTACTTTTTAAATAAAATATTAGCTTAATAGCCAATTAAATTACCTTCAATATGGTATATAATACATTGATTTTCATCAAAATCTTCTACGAAAAATATGACCTCAAAAAAGTGTTTACTTTCATTTTTTAGCTGAGTGTATATTTGAATCAACTCTAGTGAAGTACAGTGAAGAATTTTGTTTAAGTGCTGAAACCATGTTCTTTCGAAATATCACATATTATTGTCTGTTTGATTAACCTGTCTTTGCTGAGTGGTAATACCTTCGGCAGTGGAAAAGGGCAAAAATCATCCCAACCCATAAAAGTGGGGATAGAGATTATCCCTCATATTACCAACCTATTTCAATTTTGTCATGTGTTTCTAAAATTCTCGAACAAAATTTCCAAAGACAGATTTTAGCATCGTATTGTTATGTATTGGGATCGGATATAAAAGAGGTACGTTGAAGGAGTCACATGTGACACAGTGAATATATTTCCAAGTAATGCATTTATTGGAGAGGTAACTTTAGCTTGTCCTCGCGCTCCGAGTGTCGAATCTCCAAGTCTTGATAATTCTTATAATTCTCAATATACCGCAATTATACGCAACTGGCCAACATTTTTTTTTTTAATCCTGTGGAGTGAACTTCTTCCACAGTTTTCAAGTAATTGAAACCAAATTTGGTAGGCATTATGGCCCTTAGGTATAGATGTGGAACACATAATCTGTATGTTTGTCACACAAACCGTTGCCATGGTAACCACAATTTTACCAAAACTTTGCAGATCAAATAACTTTTCCATGATTCAAGTTATTAAAGTCAAATTTAGTATGTATTATGATTGAGAAGTGTAGTTTTGCAAGACATCAATGTGTTAGTTTAAGAAATATGTGTTACCATGGTAACCACTCATTTTTGTATCAAAATAAACCATTCAAGTTATGAAGGTCAAATTTGGTGTGTATGATGGTTTTTAAGTGTAGTGATGCTGGGGGAGAGCATGTTTCCATTTGCAGTAAGTTTTATATTCAGTGTCAATTCTGTAATTGTACAGTAAATTAAAATCATTTTGTTTGTAATTCGACAAGTGCACAAATTTGGTGTTAATGTCATTGCCTTCATGACATCACAAAGCAACACTAGGGCGGGGGGTATTAATCACCTTCAGTGATAATTTTAGTTTTTGCTATATTTTGAGTTTAATACATATTAGTATATAGTATGTTAAGTTATATACAGATTTGATACTGCAAACTTGATGTTGGTATTGTATTATTATTATGTGTTTATTTGTATGTATGTATTCATGCAGGGCCTCCAAGAACAACAGTGTTTCACCCACTGACGGAGCCACCCTGTGAAAATAAAACATATAAATAAATAAATAAATAAATAAATGATAATAATAGTGAGACTCTTATAAAGCGCACATTTCTACCTAAAAAGATACCAAAATAAACATACGAATGAACGGGTAAATGGGGTGGAGCCTTGATGCTAAAAAAGGATTTTCAATCGGGTGAAACTTTTGTTGTGATGGAAACAAAGGCGGGATTTTTATTGGGGGTTAGACTCATTTTTGCCACAATTGTTCCAGATTCTCTCGCTTTCTCTCTTTGCTCAACTCTCTACCAACTCTCTACTGTGGTAATCAACAAATAAACAGAAGTTAGAGTAACACGGAAAAACGCCAATCAATTACAAGATAAAGACATTCAAATGAATGATACAGTACCGGTTGAGGTGAGGATTTAGCTTGTAACGTTTTGCGAGATATTTAGAAACCACTCTATGAAATGTTAAAGGGGATGGATAGTAATTGATCAGGGACAGTGGGAATCAGTGGGAATGCTGGGGGATGATCGTTCCAATCCTTGTTGGATTTATGTAGGAGTACATTATATATCTATTGTTGTATGAAAATTATTTGCTTCAGAATGGTCTCATATTCAAGTAATGTGCAGTTAATCGCCCCGTCACTGTACATGCATGCTAACATGGAAACATTAAACTGCACATTAGGCCTACTTGAATATGAGACCATTCTGAAGCAAATAATTTTCACACAACAATTTGAATAGTTACATAGTGTACTCTTAAATGAATCCCACAAGGATTGGAACAATCATCCCCCAGCATTCCCATTGATTTCCACTGACCAGTTACTAGCCATTCCCTTTAAAGAACATACCATTCTTAGGGGAGATCAAAAGTTTATTTGATGAAAGTCAGTTTTGAAATGGCTGAGATATCTTAATACAAGGAAAAGGAAAGCGACCCTAATAAAAGGCGTGGTCAGTCACTCTTATTAGGGTTGTTTTTTTTTGTTGTTGATATCTCAGCCATTTCAAGGCAAATTTTCATTAAATAAACGTTGAATCCTTCTTGAAATTGCATGTCCTTTCATATTTCATAAGTGGTTTCTCATTATCTCACAAAAAAATGTTATAAACCTGAATCCTCACCTCAACCAGTACTTTACAGTCCCTTTAAACTTCTGCTTTATAATATCTTCGTATTACCAATAGTATATGAGTTGATTTCACCTTTGAAGTGAAATTCCTTTCATTATCCCTTTCATCTCAGTGGCATCCTTTTTTGGCGGATCATGCTGGAAAAATGTCATGAAATTTTTGTCGATGCAAGTTGACATGAATAAGCAAATTCCTGTGTTAATGAAGACGCTATGAAGGCGTTATGAAGACTGTAGTTTATGTCAATATAGATATCATGCTTACTGTGTGAATACATATTACATACTTTTTTTTACACCGTCTGCTTGATAATCTCATAATCTTACTAGGAATTGTTACGCTTACTTTATGTGCTCTAATACTCCGAACTTATGCTAGCTAGCTCTTTATACAATATCGATAACTGTAACACATGTAATGCTTTAAATTGCTATTCATACTGGAAATCATGGCTACATTATTTTATGTCATCCTTTCATCCATGCTGGACTATTTGATCAAATCTTTCACAAAACAGTGTGCGGAAATAACTTCAAATGTAATGGAACATGTTACTGAACATCTCATCAATATGGTGGAAGGTTAACAGGGCACTCAAGGTATTAATAGCGTCTATGTTACAAGGGGCCCATGTACTTCATATTAAAGCATCAACATAGAATTAATTCATTATCAATCCTATCCTGTTAAGGGTTAAGGGTCCACGCAGAACACCAGTAGGAGGCCCTTAGCGGCAGCACCTCGCAGGCAACTCCCACGCAGGTACTTACTTAGCATTCCAAGTATGCGGCGAAGATAATGACATTCTGTGAGACTTCTGCCATTACTTCAGAGGAATTCCTTCACTGAGTTGTCAACCCCCATGCGCCTGGCACGCAGGTCACACAGAATACCCGCAAGTAAAACTTATAAGTACAGAACTCAGGGGCGGATCCAGGAATTCCGTAAAGAGGGGGCGCGTTTACAAAATTAAAGGGGGGCGCACGCACCCCTCCCCCCCCCCCATTTTTTTCTTTTCATTTCTTTGCTTTCAACAAAAAATAAAGGGGGTGTGCGTCGGTTGCGGTCCTCCCTGGATCCGCCACTGGAACTCGTCCAGCAGTAAGACACGTGCAAAACTCGTCGAAATCCTTGTCCGCCCTCAGAAATTGTCCGGTATGCTGGAAAATCCACTTCACGCGACAAGCCCGCGTAGCTTGTCCAGAAAGGTGTGACAGGACCTAAACATGGTTGCGGGTAAAAAGCATTTGCGTGCGCACCTCCGGGAGACTATGGGTGAGATACGTGTGAGGTACTCTCATGTGCGGGTCATCTGCGGGGACCTCCGGGTAGTAAAATTGTTCCTCACAAGTCGCACGCAAGGCTTGCTCGGACAGGTGTGACACGGCCTTATAAGGAAAGTGGGGCGCAACACGCAAAATCTATGACTGGTCAAAATCGCCAGTCAAGATCCGTGGGTAAATCGACTTCGTCGCTCTTACCGCCTCTTTTCGTCACCCTTTATGTTCAACTGCCTCATATATTTGAGCACTCGATTTGCGGAGCACAAGTCTTTAGTGGAAACGTCAGTACTCTCCTTTGCAATGTGGAATACCGACTTGGTATATTGCATATCGTTTTCTTTTTTTCGTCACCCTGTAGTTAATCTGTCTGATGTATTTGTAACTCCCTTCTCTGAATTATATCTGTCTGCAATACAAAATTCTTGGTAAAGCACTTTGAGAAGTAAAACAAAGCGGTGTGCAATTTGATGAAATTGCTAAACATAATAGTTCGCCAGAAGAAGACATATCGTCATGGTTGTCGTCTTTTTATTTCGTTATCCTATATGTAGAGCTGTCTGATGCATTTGAGTGCACAAAGTGAAACATGTGTCACTCGAAGTAAATTCATAACACACAATGACATGCATGCAGCTCTAACGAAAGTGGAACATGAATGTGAGTTATAAGAAAACAAATCGTGGACTTAGTCGATTTCGTCACCCTTGAGCATTTGAAAGCAAAACACATGTCTCAGGGAGACTGTTCAATACATTTGAGCCATCTAGTCCACATGACAAATCACTTGTAGAAAATTCGTAATAAAACCTAATGAGATTCATACAACTTTATGTTACAGTTCGTAAAAAAGCAAAAGGAATCGCCATGGATAAATGATCAATATATTGATATAGCAAGGGAACGTGATTTTAATAAGAGAAAATACAGTGAAACTAAGGAAATGTCATTTTGGGAAAAATATAAATATTACAGAAATAAAGCAAATGATTTGAATAAAAAGTTAAGGGTGTATTATCGTAATGAATTATCAGGCAGTGGTAATGATATGAGGAAAAGATGGAAAGTGCTTAAAGATATAAGAATAAGAAAGTATATGATGACTCAAATGTATGTATCGATGGTGAACCAACTGAAGATTTTCATAGGATTGCAACAGACTTCAATATTATGTTCAGTAATGTTAGCAAATTATGTTGTAGTGATAATGACGAGAATGATCAGCAACGACATTTGTGTTTGAATTATGTCAACCGTGCACGATCGTCCTTTTATTTTGATGAAATAAGTACAGATTTTGTTCAAAGAGAATTACAGAAGCTGGACTGTACGAAATATGTTGGGTTAGATGAACTTCATCCTAAACTTAAAAGCGCTCATCTGATAGCCTTACCCTTAGAGCATATTTTCAATCAATCGTTAGAAACTGGAGTGTTCCCCCGTTCATTTAAGCTTGCTACAGTTATACCTGTACCAAACAATAAGTTTGTGAGTGATATACACAATTATCGTCCTATCTCACTCTTATCCACTGTAGCAAAAATTTTCGAACGCCAATCGGGTTTTAGACCTAGTCACTCAACCACAACGTGCTTAACAGAGATAGGTGATTTTTTGTCTGATAACCTTGACAAAGGCAATGTGGTTGGAGCAGTCTTTCTAGACTTAAAAAGGCCTTCGATGTCATACCCCATGACCTGCTTTTGCTTAAATTGTCTTACTTCGGCATAAGACAAAACTGAAGTAAAGTGGTTTGAATCTTACGTAATAGGGAGAGAGCAATGCGTTTCTTTTAAAGGCAAGATATCCGAATTTCTCCCCGTTCAAACAGGAGTCCCACAGGGTTCAATACTAGGGCCGTTGCTCTTTTGTGTGTTTATCAATTATGTTCCTCCCTTAAACTTTAGTCCTTGGACTAAAGTATCTCTTTATGCAGACGACACGGCAATATTTCACCCAGGACGTGATGCTTACAAAGTACAGGAACAACTCCAAGCAGACACTCTACTCATCAGTAAATGGTTTTCAGATAATGGTATGATTGTTGATTTAGAAAAAACGAAAGTCATGTTATTCAGACCTCGCCGAGGAAAATAGAGACATTCTTTTCTAATTTGTATAAATGGCAAGCCTTTGGAAACTATCACGAGACTCGAACACCTTGGGGTAATCTTTGAACAAACTCTTGACTGGTCTCCCTACATCGATAAAGTAGTCATGAAAATTTATCGTTCTATTGTGTGTATACGAAGAATCAAATCGTGTTTGACGCGTAAAATCATGAATCAGCTGTATTTTTCTTTCATACTTCCACATATTGATTACTGTTGTGCTGTATGGGGTCAGTAAAGAAGACAATTTAAACAGATTGCATCGCTGTAAAAATAAGTATGTTCGTGCAGTATTGAATGGAGGGTATTACATGTCAGCGCAAGCTCTTACTCATGCTCTCAAATGGCAGTCAATTGAACAAAGAATTCAATATCATTACTGTGTCCTGCTGTACAATTTTTTGCACAATTTAACCCCACCGTACATAGTCAGACATGTGACCAAACGCCCTACTACTTATACTACTCGATACGCCCTTATTGAGTTATCCAATTTTATTCAAACAGCCTCCTCATTGCAAACATTTAAGAATCGTGTGCGCCAACATCAATCTCTCATTTGAAATGAACCCTTTGCAACTAGCTATGAATTATTCAGATATCTATTTTCTCCGCTCATTTTACGTTCTTCCTTATTTGAATTATTATTTTTCCAACTTTATTTTCCCATTTCACATGCTGCTTCATATACCAAATACATGTATAATAATGTATAGTACATTTTTCAATGTAAACAACGAATAACACAGAAAACTATGGTATAAGAGCTTGTCATTTGCTCAAATGAAAATCTAGACGCTTCTTTTTTTCATAGCTATGATGCGTTCTGTATTTTCCAAATGCTTCATAGAAAACAGAAACGGACTTAGAGTTGGAATGATATTTTTGATTTTACAAAAAAATATGAAATATTTTGCATAATAGATAATTGTATTTACGAAATGTCCTCTTTCAACATGTAAAATTCCAAAACAGATTTCTTCATCATCTGTAAACATAACATTGCGGACATTTTTAGCTTTGAGCAAAAAAAAAAAAAAAAAACACTTCGCACCAGAAAGATGACATTTCAGAAATAAATGTATTAATGTCTGTGGATGAGAGTCACAGAAATTACAAATTGCAGAATCACTGATACCTATTTTACATAGATGGTATTGATTAACGATTTTTCTATGTACGAACTTAAATTGAAATTTACGAATTCTATTCTCTATCGATGATCTATAGATCAAAGAAAAATGAGACTTCCATAACAAAGAATCTTGTAAGTTCAACAGTAAATCAGTTTCCCATTTTACTTGATGGTCTGTCTCTGAAAGTGCGGTTTTATGGTTCTTTACAAAGTAAGGGTAACAAAAATTTGAAACTCTTTTGGCTTTCAGAAAATTGTTCGGTAGAAGATCACAAGGATTCGAAAGTAATGCAACACTTTGACAATCTGTATTTTGTTTTATGGTGAATTTTCATTCTTGAGGAATTGCATATACTATTGAGAAATAAATCAAGAATAACCTTGGATTAAATTTCTGTAATATTTGGTCATAATTCATGAAGGAACCATCAGGGTTGATAATATCTCATATGTAAGTCATGTTTGATTCAAACAAATTTCTAGAATAAGTAGGCTGACCATCAATTAAAATATGGGAATTAAGCCATAATGGCCGTGAAACAATTACCTTGAATTTAACTATAGATTGTAGTGCTTGTAATGACACCATGCAAAAAGAACATCATATCAAAAATATCAATATTTTCATTTAGAATAAGGTGCCGAGGTGAAAGATTCCATTTGAAGAACATATCACCGCCCATACTTTTTACATACATTCTAAGAAAAACTGTATGTTTACTCTCATTTTCTTTATCAAGGTACCTCTTTACCCGAGTTATTTTCATAACAGAGTTAAAAGATTGCAGATGCGGCATTTTCAGATCACCCTCATCATAATCATTATACAACGAAGAACATTTTATCTTATCGTTCTTATAACTCCATAAAAACCCAAAAATTGTTGAACTTTTGAATTTTTGAACCTCAACAAAGAAAGATGGAGGAGGATTTGGCAATATACTCAAAGGATAGATCAATTTTGGAATTATTAAAGATTTTAATATTTGCTTCAGAATTTTTCCATACAGTGTCAAAGATCTACAATTCCACAAATTCAAAAATTTCTGCAATTTGAGGTCTGAAATTAAAATCATGATAGTTGATACAATCAGAGAGGGGAATCTTTATTTCTAGATACATAAACAAATCTGTTGGCCAAATAAATGGAATGTCTCGACACAATATTTCTGAAAAACCTCCAAGTCTGACTACATTGCATTTCTCAAGGTTTATTTTTAGGCCTGACATTTCTCTAAAACTATCCAACACTCCAAGACATTTTCTTAGATTAATTTCATTCGGCTTCAAAAACATAATTGTGTCATCTGCATATTGACATATTTTCACCTCCATATCGTATATTCTTAATCCCTTGATTTCCTCATTTTGTCGTATTAAACAGCCAAGTAACTCAACTGCAATTATAAAAAAGATATGGAGATAAAGGACCACCTCGTCTCACTCCAAGTTATATATCAAAAGATTTCGAGGAAAACCCATTATTTATTACGCAAATCTCAATTTTGAAGTATAGCAATTTGACCCACGGAATAAAGGACTGATACATCTGTCCCCCCAGGAGCAAACCTCCCAAGGAGTGAGTGGGTGTCTCTAAATCGGATTCGAACGGGAGTTGGGCGTTTCAATGCAGCCATGCATCGTTGGGGGCTACGCCCGTCAGCAGCTTGCCAGTGTGGTGCACCAGAACAGACTGCTCAACACATCTTGAGTGAGTGCCCTGATCTCCGCCCTCCTGACAACATGGACCTGACACACTCTACTCCACAGACTGTAACTTGGCTACAACAATTGAGGGACATTATTTAGCTGCTGCTGCCTCATAAGCAAGAAGAAGAAGAAGGACTGATCATAACCAAAGGTATAAAGAGCATAATATCCAAAGAAATCCCAATTTAACATATCAAAGGCTTTTTCAAAATCAATGCTTAAAGCAATACCTTCCATGTTATACATTTTACAATAATGTTTTATATCAATGAACAACCGTAGAATTTCTCCTATATATCTACCTTTCAGGAAACCATATTGATCCCTACTTATTTTATGAGGTAAAACTTTTTTAAGTCTTTGGGAGAGAATTTTTGCTAAAATCTTAAAGTCACTATTGAAAAGTGATATTGGACGCCAGTTCTTTAATAGTAACAGGTCTTTACCTTTTCTTTTTTTGTTGGAATCAAAGTTATAATGCTTCTTCACATTGAATGTGGAAGAGATTTTTCCTCAAAACATTTATTATACATAGAACATAATAAATCCCTAATCTCGAGACCAATATATTTTGTAAAACTCAATGGGTAAACCATCAGATCCCGGTGTTTTATCGTTCGCAACGACGTTATAGTTTCACAACACTCTTTCTCTGAAATCTTTCCCCCAATGAATCGTTCTTCATTCTGATGCAGTGTAGGTAACACCAAATTTGTGAGGGAATCCAAGATGGCGCTGTGCGGTTAGGACGTGCCTGAGTGTTACGGAGGCATTAGGAGGAAATAAAATTGCAGCTCATTTCGCCTATTACAGTTTGAAAAGTCAAAATGACATCGAGAAAAAGGATCTTAGACCAAGGAGTCGTTACAATCTCCCATTATTTCAAGGAAAAGGAGGATTCTGACCCTAAGATGGATTTTAGCGACGCTACTACAGAGAAGGCTACGCAAGAACACAGTGACAGTGATAATGCACACGGCTTAACTGACTCTGCAGTGCACACGGTAGTGAAACCACTTCACCGAGATATGGAGGGAACCAGCCCGGGCGCGTCGGCGGAATCACCTCCACGCTCCTCGCTTGAGAAAAAACGACGAGTAGACGGGGAGAAGTCAACCACAGATGAACTACTCGCGGCCCTTATCCACAAGATAGACGAAATGAACTCCAATCTCACATCCAGGTTGGACACAGCTCTTGGTAAGATTGAAACAAATGAGAAAGAAATCAGTAACTTGAAAGAGGAGCAAGAGTCCTGCCGTTTTGATATCAAACAGTTACAGGACCAAGTAAACAAGCAAGAAAAGGAGAATATGAAATTGAGAGAGCGTCTTGTTGACCTCACTGCGAGAGAGATGAGGAATACGGCTGTGTTTTACGGGTTTCCTGAAGGTGCTGAAAACGCTGGGAAGTGTGAGCAATTGATCAAAGAATTTGCCAAGTCAAATATGCAAATGGAAGGTGAAGTGAGCATTGAAAGAGCTCATCGCACAGGCCGCATCAGGCCAAAACCCGGCCCTCCTCGCCCAGTTGTGGTAGCTTTCAGTAGATACACAACCAGACAATCAGTGATCAGCAGTGCCCGCAGATATTTGAAGGAGAGGCCTTTTCAGCACAACGGAAAGGATCACCAGATATTTGTCGATGAGATGCTCCCGGTAGAAGTGCGAGAAAGCAGGAGGAAATTGCTGCCACTGAAACGAAAGCTGAAAGAGGAGGACCCAAAGCGAAAGGTGTACTTCAAATATCCGGCGCGATTGTTTTACAGGGAGACTGAGAGCGGAAAAGAAGTGGAGTACAAGCAGCACACCACAAGATAGAATGGATATTGGCAGTTTGCTTTTGCACAGTAGACAATGGTCTAACAAAATACGACATACTTTGAAAAACTCTTGACACGACTGCCATAGCTCAGCAGTCAGCACCCTGTCATGCCAGCAGTATATTAACAATTGATATCTCCGAAGACAAGATACACTATTCATGTGATTAAGTGGTAGGGAAAATCATTTGTTTTTGCCAACCTGAGGAAAAAATAACTGTGAAGATGCCCAGGGGCACTTGGATTCCTTGTGATCATGTTTTACTCGATTCCATGCAAATTGTATGTGTGTTTTTTTCATTGCCAATGTTTTGTTGTCTGTTTTGTCTTGATCATGGTGGGTCATAAGAATTTACAAGGTTACCTACTTGTGAAATATGTATAGGGATCTGAAGTTAATGACCCATAATGTTAATGGGTTAGGGGACTTTAAAGCCAGGAAAAAATTCTTTTGTTCTTTATCCAAATTAAAAAAGGATATTATTCTATTACAGGAAACCCATTCGACTGATAAGGATGAAAGTTTATGGAAGAACCAATTAAGAGCCGATATTGTATTCAGTCATGGAACCTCCTCTAGTAGGGGAGTGTGTATCATATTTCGGAAAACCCCACATATAAAATTGACAGAGACAGTGAAAGATTCTAACGGGAGATTTTTGCTGGTTAAAATGGAAGTATATGGAAAAAAAATTATGATATGTAATGTATATGCACCAAATAAGGAAAAAGACCACATGCATTTTTTTAAAGCTGTAGACTTGACTATACAAGAATATTATAATGCTGAACAGACAATATTAATAGGGGGAGATTTTAATTTTATTCAAAATTTGGCATTGGACCGAGAGGGCGGTAATATGAAGTCCACTTGGAAGCACTTTTGTGAAATAATAGAAAATATTAAAAACGTTTATCATGTAATAGATATTTGGAGAGACAAGAACCAGTTATTAAGACGATTTACTTGGAGACGCTCCAATCCTTGTGTTCAGTCAAGACTGGATTTCTGGTTAATCCATGAGTCTGTACAAAATATGGTGACAGATTGTGATATGGTCCCCTGTGTTTTGTCAGATCATGATTTTGTGAATTTACATCTGAGAATTAAAGAGTACACTGTGGGCCCATCTTATTGGAAGTTTAATAACAGTTTACTTAATGATGTCGAGTATGTTGAAAATTTAAAGGGACATTATGAGATGTGGGTAAATGAATGGGAAGATAAAAATGATAAAGGAAAATTATGGGATTGGTTAAAATTCAAAATACGAGAATTTACAATCACATTTTCTAAAAGGAAGAAAAATATAAAAGAAATTTGAAGAAAAAAATTAGAACAAGAATTGAAAATAATAATTGACATGGATCCGACAGAAATGAATGAGCAAAAATGGGAAAAGAAAGAGAAAATTGAACAGGAACTTAACTGCATGTATAACTATTTAGCAGAGGGGGCCATATTACATTCAAGATGTACCTGGTACGAGAAAGGAGAGAAGAGTACAAAATATTTTTTATCATTGGAAAAGACACAAGTACAAACATAGATGTATTAGATACAGGTGAGGAACTTATTGAACATCCCCATCATATACGAAATTTTGTGATGAAATCTTTTGGTAAACAGTTTGAAAACAGGGATACAGTGTCTGACAAAGTGAGTTATGATTATATAAAAAGTTCTTGCTTAAAACACCTCACGGAAGATGAAAAGGCCTCTTGTGAAGGCCTGATGAAGAGGCAAGGGAAGTCCTCCTTGGGATGTCAAAAAATAAAACACCTGGTAATGATGGCTTATCGGTGGAATTTTATGAGACATTTTGGCCTTTGATTTCTAAAGAACTAATAGGATCATTTAACCATGCTTTTGAAAAAGGAAGTATGTCCGTGTCACAGAGGCAAGGAATAATTAAATTGATTCCTAAATCCAATAAAGATAAGAGATTATTGGGTAATTGGCGACCAATCACCTTAATAAATGTGGATGCAAAGATACTTTCTAAATGTCTAGCGAAACGTATGTCCAAAATCATTGGTAATTTGATAAATCCTCAGCAAACAGCATTTATTAAAGGCAGATATATAGGTGAAGGTATAAGACTGATTTCAGATTTAATGTTTTATGCAGATGCCAACAATGTATCTGGAATTGTGTTAGCATTAGATCGTACCAAAGCATTTGATTCACTCAGTCATAGGTATTTACTACAGTGTTTAGAATGTCTTAATTTTGGTCCGTCAATGATACAATGGGTGAGAACATTGCATGCAGGTATAAATAGCTGTGTATTGATAAATGGCTTTACCACTGGTTATTTTGAAATTGGAAGGGGTGTCCGCCAAGGCGACCCCCTTGCCCCCCTTTTATTCATATTAGGGTTCGAGATATATTTAATGAGATTGTTAAATAATCCAAATATTATTGGATTGGAGATGCTCGGAAAACAGATTAAATATACAGCTTACGCTGATGATATAACATGTTTTTGTAAGGATACAGAATCACTATCAGTATTATTAGAAAGCTTCCAAGAATTTTCTGATATATCAGGCCTTTGCCTCAACCGAAGCAAATCAGAAGGAATGTGGATAGGAAATGATAGACTATCGAAAGAAAAGCCACAGATGATAAAGTGGTCAGACAATGGTCTTAGAATTCTTGGAATCTGGTTTTCATATGACAAAAAAGAAGCAATCCGAAGAAACTTTGAAGATCGATTGGGTGAGATTAAGAGAACATTTTCTATTTGGAAAAATCGTAATTTAACGTTAATTGGTAAAATTCAAATTTTGAAAACATTTATTATGTCTAAGATAATTTATTTGATGTCAAACATTGAAATTCCTCAAGATTTTGTGAAAGAAGTAGAGAAGTTAATGTTTTCCTTTTTATGGAATGGCCCAGATAAGATTTCAAGGTCAACTATGTATGCACAATATGCTGAGGGTGGTCTCAAATTCCCCAATTTACAATGTATGATTGATACGCAGTTAATTAAGTGGCTTAAAAGATATTATGGAAATCGTAACCATCAATGGGTGTTATTGGGAGATTATTTTTTTAAAAGGCTTGGTGGAATTCTAGTGTTCCAAAGTAATTATTCCCTTGAAACTATTGATAAAAGGGGTATCCCTCCATTCTATGAGAATATTCTACGAATATGGTTAAAGACAAACATACATGAGGATTTTATTGGTGATGAAAATAGCCAAGCAGGCATCCTACAACAACCAGTATGGAATAACCAGAATATTTTGATTGATAAGCACTCAATATTCTGCAGGCCGTTTTTTGAAGCAGGTTTTTGTTATATATATCAAATATTTAGTATTGATGGACGGCTCATTGATTTTGAATTTTGGTTAAGGAAAGGAGTGCCAAGCAAATATAATATGATGTATATGGCAATTGTATACTCTGTTCAAAAATACTCGAAATGTTCCTTCAATACACTCCTATTGAAGATGTTTTGGAAAGAAGAAGTGTCTCAAAAACAAAAGGATCTTATTATTTCACAGTTACAAGATGTGAAATCAAAACCAATATATGAGGAATTTCTAAAAGAGATTAAATCAAGACCTGTTTGCGAAACAGTTTTCGCTGGCAAGTATGGAATTCAACCAGAAGATTGGACACAAATATATATGTTGCCATTTACATGTACAATTGAAGTAAAATTGAGAGAATTTCAGTTCAAGTTGTAGCATAATATACTTTACACAAATGAAAGATTGTTTAAGATGAAAATATCAGAATCAGAGTTGTGTACGCTTTGTCAGTCATGTGCTGAGACCCCTGTACATTTGTTTTTTGATTGTAAAGCTGCCAAAGAATTACTTCAAAAATTTGTGGATGAAATTTGTACGATCTTTCATGTCAAATTAGAGGATTGTACAAGAATTAGAGTAATGTTTGGATTCATCAAAGACTGGAAAGGGCCCCACAGGAATTTATTGAATCATTTAATATTGTTACACAAAAGGTACATATATATTCAGAGATGCAAAGATACAGGTGTGAAATTTCATGGATTGACAGCATTTATTGTTAATATCCGATATATAGAATCCAACATTGCAAAACGAACAAACAAATTAGATTTTCATTATAAGAAATGGTCCCCTGTAGAACATATTTTTTAGGTCATTGTAGAAGAACATACAGTCGACTCTCGTTATAAAGAATATCCATATGGCAGAACCCCGACGTGATGGGGTAGTTTTTTGGGGGGTCCCAGGGTTTGAAATTTTCCTCTTCAGAGGTATTTGCGCCCTGGATATGGCAAGGTTTCAAAAGTGACAAGATCACGGTGGTTTCGCTGGGCCCAAGGAGTTTATTGTAACGAGAGCTGACTGTATCTTTAGGATATTGTTCAATTGTTGAAGAGTTTGATACCCATCTTTTATTGTTGTTGTTGTTGTTGTTAATTTGTTAAACAAAACATGATTTGTAATATGATTTTGTATGTTACGTTGTATAATGAAGAGGAAATAAATAAATTTGTAAAAGAAAAAAAAAATCACCAAATTTGTAATGAGATCAACATCTAACTTTTTCACGTTGTCTTTAGTATATAACCGGAGATAAAATAACCTTTCTACTTAAGAACAGTGTCCTAGGCAAGGGGGGGGGGGGGGGCACGTGCCCCGGGCGCAACTCCTTGGGGGCGCCAAAAAACGGAAAAAAAACGAAGAAGAAGAAGAAGAAAAATAAAAAATAAAACCTCGCCCGGACGGGGGGAGGGAGAATGAGGGGGGGGGCAGAAAACCAAATCAAACAATATATAAACAAAACATGATGATGACGCGAACAAAATTGTGTTCACACAAGAATTCCATGTTTTGCAAGCTGAAATTCAAAAATTTTCGGATTGCTCCCTGCGTTCGCTCGCCAAAGTTTATAAAAGAAAAAAAAAAGTGAGATGACGCGGACAAAATGACAATGTCTATTGTGTGCACACGTGTCATTTTATATTTAGCAGGCAAAATGTTACAAGGAACAGCGGCTGCAATTTCTTTAATTCTGAAGCGGTCGCCGATTGGATCAAAAGAGGGTGAAAACGGTTTCGAACATACGGGGGGGGCGGAGCAAAAAACAAACAAACAAACAAATCAAACAAGATAAGAACAAAGCGTAATGATGACGCGGAAATATGCAAATTTCGGCTCACTCGCTCGTACTTGCGTATCACCTATTGTGTTTGCTAAAATCTTCCTTTATTTTTCTTAATTAGGTGATACGCTATTAGCGTATCACCTATTGTGTTTGTCAAAATCTTTTTTTTTATTATTCTTTTTTCTTTCTGACGAATTTTGTGGACAAAATATCTCAACAATGACATGACGGAATAAAATGACGTTTTCAGTCAACAAATATCATATCAATGTCTCTGTAAATGAAACTTTTCTTGACGATAACATATCTTTGACGTCATCTAGGCGCCATTTTGTGATTTTCAGATAAAGTCACATGATCGATCATAACTTCATAAGAAAATGTCATTTCTATATCATTTTCGGTAGACATAAAGTTCAAGTCACGACTGATCATCCTGTTTTATGTTAATTACCCAGGTCATCATGACGCGCGTGTACGCGCGCGTCAAAATTTTAGAATGCCCAAAACGACTTCCCAATGGGAAATCTCGAAGTTTCAGACAATTTTGAGCGTTTCAAAAAGTTCCGCACGTTTTCGCGCGCACAGCGCGTTAGCAACATGAAAGATCACTTTCTCTGACTGATTTTGATTTTTGATACATCCAGGAATAATATCCATTGATTTCTGATCGACTTTGACCAATAACAAAGCAATGCACTTGCGTCAAAGTTCAAATTTCGCGTGCGCGTCTATGTGCAAATATAGTGAAAAAAACATGTCTTTGTTTATTTCGCCATAGCTCTTTAAAACGTCCGTTGACTACATGAGAATGGAATCTGGACGAAACAATTACCCGATTTATCTTTGCAACTGTATTATTATTGATCGAACCCAGTTGTGGGAAGTCGAATAGCGCCATCACAGTCAATCACAGTCACTTGAAGACGTATCCCGAGACGACAAATTTTCTTAATTTGGCATGGAAATATCGATCAGACACCCTTATCAGGGTAGAAATTTCAATATATATAGTATATATATTTAATTTTCGTACGCGATCATCGGGAGACCTGTATGGCTCAATCGCTTAGCGCGCTGCATGTTCATTATGCCATAGAGGAATATGGGAGGTTCGAGTAAAGCAGGGTGCCGTTTCAATTTTTTCCCTCTCTCTTTTTTTTAATCTTTTTTTTTCTTAGGCAGTTCGACTTCACTCCGATGTCATTTATCGTATGATATCATCAAGTAAACGCAACCCCCTGAACACAGCTAATCTATTTCCCTTGTTTTATATCGGAGTTTGGAGGTTGGGTTTGCTTTATCAATTTTGTCACACGTAATGTTGTATATTGCCCCTTGGAACAATGCC
This sequence comes from Diadema antillarum, assembly GCF_040938485.1. Classification (NCBI taxonomy): domain Eukaryota; kingdom Metazoa; phylum Echinodermata; class Echinoidea; order Diadematoida; family Diadematidae; genus Diadema; species Diadema antillarum. Next base: position 46,193 of record NW_027272804.1, read on the forward strand.
CCTCTTGCCGCCTTTCGTTTTCTCTTTCCTTTTTTCTACATTTGTTCTTGTTATACTCTAACGGGATGGGTGGGAATGTGGACGTTTACGTAACTAGCAGGAATGAGTACTGAATTAATTAACTCTAGTCCAGGTGTATGGCGTCTCGCTCATCTCTTTGAAATTCCAGGTTCTTATTGTTTGACCAAATAACGGAGTTGTAGACAGGTAGGAAAGGAATAGGCTTTATATTGCTTTATGTTATATGAGGTATTTCGTGCCACAATATGCCATGTGTAGTGCGTATGACGGCGTTCTGTGTCTTTTATTTTCGTCATGGCTGTTTCATTAGTAGCCGTAGGTGATATGTATTGCTGGCATCTGGGGCAGTAGAACAGATCAGTATCAAACTGGAATCACCCTGAGTAATGAGGTAAGCATTGAATTTGATACATTATATTTCTTCTTTAAAGTCAATCACTGCTGAACGAAATACACAAGATAATTATTATGACACGTTCGACTGGTAGTTTAGGAAAAGGGAAGTTGTGCATGTGTATGTGCATGAGTGCTACCACTGATTTCAGAGACGTCATTGTGTGGTAATGGTGGTGGTGGTAAAGGAATCATTGCTTTTGAATCAATGAGACAATCATCAATACCATGCAGGTTCATGCGGACACGTTTGTTATCCTGACGCGGACATTTGTTTTTTCTTTTTACTTTCCTTTTATTAAAAATTTTTATATCTAAAGTTGTTTGTGTTTGTGTGTGGATGTTCCTAGGCAGAGTGGTAGAGCAGCGATTTACGCTACGGTTTACTACTTTTTGTACTACTACTACTACTTATTCGAGGGCATGTACTTGCTTTAGCCGATGCCAACTCGGGTTCCATAAACAAAGTTGCGCCTCCAAACCTCTCTATCTAACATGACTGTCCTTAGGTCATTAATGCTATCAAGGCCTGCATCCTTCTTCAGGACACTGATTAAAGTGGCCTTACGTCTTCCTCGTTTTGCAGTTCCCTGTTTAGGTTCCCAGAGTACGAGGGAATTCGCAGATAGCTCAGGGTGTCGCGCACAGTGTCCCGCTAATCGCATCCTTCTCTCACGCACTTTGTCAGACACCTTTGGCAATGTACCATACAAGTCATCATTTCTAACGTAGTCACTCCATGACACATTAAGGGCTATCCTGAGCATGCGTGTGTACACTCCGTCCAATGCTTTCTCTTGTCTGGCTGTAAGTGTCTACGTCTCTGCTCCATACAGTAATACGGACTCAAATGTTGTGACAAAAAGTCGCCGTTTTATGTCGTCGCTAAGCTGAGATTTCCACACTTTCCTCATACTGTGAAAAGCATTCCATGCGTGGCCACGTCTGATCCTGATGTCTTGTTCTGTCGAGGCAATCCAGGAGCCCAGATACTTGAAGTCGTTCTTCACATCGAGTACTGCGCCGTCTAAGGTTGTGATAGTGGTATCGTCGATATTAAATGCCATCACCTTTGTCTTCTTTGCATTGAGCCGTAGACCAATCTTCTTGCACTCCTTTTCCACTGCAAATAGCAGCTCCCTTGCCTTTTCAGTCGTATCTAATATTAAGGCAATATCGTCAGCAAAATCAAGGTCAGTGACCATTACAGGCGGAACGTGACGGCTTTGACGGGGCACCAATGTAAATCCAAGCTCCTCCTCCTTGCCATTGATGGCAAGCCTCAAAATATGGTCAAGGGCTACGATAAACAGAAAGGGTGCCAATGTGTCTCCTTGAAGTACCCCAGCCAGTATTTCAAAATACTCTGTCTCTCCATCAGGCGAGCACACCTTTGCATGCGTCTTGGAGTAAATGACATCAATCGCACGAACTAGTTTCTCAGGAATGCCATAAGCGTTGAGAATCTCTAGGAGCTTCCCCCGATGGATGCTGTCAAAGGCCTTCCTGAAATCGATAAATGTGATCACTGCAGGGAGGCTCCTATCTCTCACTCCTTCAAGTATTCTTCTAAGTGCTAGGATCTGTCCTACAGTCGATCGTTCCTGTCGTTTTTAAATTTGACATTGTCTGTTTGTCAGTTTATGGTTAAAACTATGCTATAACATCTAATACATTTCCTTCACTTGCATCACGCAAGGTTGTAAATTGCAGTTGTGCAGATTTCCTCTCCCCACCTCTTTTTTTTTCTCGTGTACTCACTCATCGTAAACGGACCATCTGGTATGGGAAGGTCACTAAAGATAGGTGTTATTGGTTCACTACTTTCTAGAAGCTCAGGAGGGTTGCCCAAGAGGTTCTTGAAGTGTGAGTACCAGGACGCAACTCTCTTTTCTGCACTTTCACCTCGAATCCTGACAGACTGAGATGCCTTTCGTCCGGAGATGTCATTGATGAGCTTCCAGCTCAGTCCATATTTTCTATTTTCATGTGCTCGCTCTACTTCAGCTATTTGCCTACGCAATTTTCCCTGATCCAGACTTGCATATGTTCTGTACAAGTTTTCCCTTGTCCTTGCATATTCTTCTCTGCTCTTGCCATCTTCACCCTTGTCTGCGATGAACGCCCTATATGCAGCTTTCGTCTTCTTCCTGGCAACAGTAACTTTAGGGTTTAAGCTTTGCTCCTCCCTCCGAGCCTTTTTGATCTGCTTGAGACATGTTTCTACTGCTTGTTGATTTGCATCAATAAAGCGTTGGGTACGTTTCTGTGGCAAACTCATTCTCCTCCTGGAGTACATGAAATCTGTTTCTTATTTCCACTGCGTATTGCTCCTGTAATTGACTGTCGGTTGTTAGATCCTCCCAAGCATATTTCACTCTTTTCACTTTCTGCTTTTTCGGCGCCCTAAGACTAAGTCTTATTGTTGCAGTCACCACCCTGTGATCAGATCCGAGAGAGGAAAAGGACCCACATGCTTCACTGTTAACGATGCTTTTACGCCACTTCTTACGTGTCAGAATATAATCTAACTGATGGGTGGTCTTGTTTGGTGACATCCATGTCCATAGTTTTCCCTTTCGTTTCTGAAAGAGCGTGTTTGTGGCCAATAACTGATATTCTTCCATCACATCAAGCAGTCGTCTGCCATTGTCATTCGTCTGGTCATTGCATGTGAACAGGACATCATCTGGACCGAGTCGTGCGTTGAGATCGCCAAGCACCACCAAGAAGTGATGGCGAGGAACAGCTTCAATTGCTTGACGAAGATTGTCATCGAAGTCAGTTTTGTCAGTGCTAGCTGCAATATTCACATGGTGCATATGCAACAATTACAGTTAATGCAGGATTTCCCTGGAAGGTTGCTTTAATCAGCCTGTCTGAAATACGATCTACACCAATAAAAGCCCTTTGAGCTATCTTGCCGATAACAATAGCAACTCCTCCTGTTGCCGCTTGCATTGTATTCCTCCATGCTGATGCCGTGTAGAGTTCATACCCCTGAGTTGATGTCATCTATCCTGTCTGTCTCATGCACCTGTCTGTGCTCCTGGATCCCACATATTTCTACATTCTGCTTCTTCATATTCCAGGCCAGTTCATCGGTCTTTAACCCTGAGTCACCATCCGCGATCTTTGGCATCGTCAGAGTTTGGATGTTAAACGTGGCCAGCTTGAGAGGCTGCTTACATCTTGACATTGCCACGGGTTTCTTACACCTATCAGTCGTACCCCTCCCTGAAGGGTTTAAGGGCACGCCATCATCATGTCCGCGTTGCGAACGTGTTCGAACCCTCGCAGCATTAAATCTCATGCGGACTCCCGCCGCTGGAAGTATAGGATTTGGTCGGGCATTTGTATTCATGGTTCCATTCATAGCTAAAAGTACGAGCGAGGGTCGCTACTCCTCTCGCCCAGAATAGTGATACAAAAGTAAGAAGAGAAAAATTCAACATTAGGTCCAGTTGTACCGGTAAGCCATATGGGTTATACTCTATGCCTACCTCGTTGGTGATGGTTTAAGGCAACTGACAGTTGAGGAAAAAGGAACAAGGAAATGTCACGCGACTGTTACAAAGACACTCTCTGATTCTATACAGGTCGAGATCCAGTAAAGTGCAAGCATAACATCAGGTGACACAGATGTCCGGGGTTTTTATTTGTTTGTTTGTTTATTTTGCTGTTTCTAGTTTACCTTTCGAACTTGGTTGGATGTTGCTCCTAGCAGTTCTATATCAAATAATCTATCTTATCCGCGAATATTTATACTGTTTGGAAAGTATTATGTTGTGCATAAAAGAGAAGGTATATAGGAAAAGAGAAGTAGAGTTTGACCTGTCTGGTTACGCCGTTCCCGTTAACACAGAGTATACCCCTTGTTAAAACCAGTGAAGTCTCGGCCTTTCCCATATAGTAGATAAGAGAAGGGAAATCTAGGGCGATTAACAGTACCAGAGGACGAACAGCGTAAATCTCTGTGACGTCATAATCATAGGCAAAACTATAGGCGCCCTGCTAGCCAGCGCGTACTTATAGTTGAGGAGATCTATAGTGACATCACAATTAGTTGCATTCCTTGCGTAGCATTATGCGCGCGTCTATTCAGCGTATTTTTGTTTATACTTGTTATTGTGGCACGCTAAACGTTTTGTAAGTAAGTTTCTTCACTGACATTAACCCTAACCGGACCATCAGCGTGTTTCTACAGAGAATCCGATAGACCTAGAATTTGCAAGCGCGTAATCAAACAGTGCGCTAACGCAGAACCGGGTTGTTTCTACAGAAAGCGCATAATCGGATTGAATCCGATTTTCCACCTGAATGCAGGTGTGACCGGATGTCTGGAAAATTGGCTGGTGCATTGTGGGCCTGGGTCAAGCATCTACTGATGATGCGGATGCGATCACCGACTGAACGAAACTGAGCACAGGGCCTGCCTACTAGCTAGCCGGCCTAGTCCTGGGCCGGCCGACCCGGCCTAGTGTGGGTACAAGTTACGACCGGCTGCTGGACGAATTTGTTTTCATCTAACTTAACGTTAGGGCTCCAACTCTAACGTTAGCTCCAACGTTTATATGGATAAGAAACTAGTTTTGTTTTCTATCAATTCTTTGGTTCGTCAATTTTTCACGGATCTTAAGGTTGGATTTTTATAACTGGATTATCACATGTGACGAGACAACAGCAGTTCACAGAGACACAGCTTCTGTCGCGTCTGCCTGAGTTCTGTAAGTTCTATCAATTCTAACTAGTTTCTAGAGTAGAAGTAGAACCTCCCACTCAACTGTTGGGCTAGGCCCAACGTTAGGCATATTTCTAGTCTAACATTTAACGTTAACAAGTTAAGATAAAAAATGATTAGATTAGGGCCTACACGTTTTAGGCGTAACTGCTAAAGAGTCGTTGGGCCTACTGCGACTGGATACTATCTTTAATACTACTACTACAAGTTAGCTCTAATGTTTAAAGGGGCATAGTCCCGGTAGTGTAGATGGCGCTGTTGATGACACTGCCGATCACCGTTAGCATTGATACGAAGATTACCGAAGTTGAGCTGCCATCAAGTGTAAAGTGCGTAGGTGTTGCTAAGTAACCTTGCCTTTGTTGTCTTCTCTGCGCATCGCGCAGTCTGTAGTAATGCCAGGGTGCGTGCATATGTGCTTGTTATTATGACATCACAAAAGAAGTTTGCTAAAGCTGTCATCCCCCTCAGCCGAATCATGAGCCGAACTGTGATCGGACCACTGACTAGTACAGTGAATCGGACTTCTTCGGACTCGGGAAAGTGGGCCAAAGCGTAAGCGCCAAAGAGAAGTCGATAGCGTAGGTCTCTATAGGAAACTTGCGCCGTGCGCCCGCGTACGCATTTGACTAAAACACGGGGACCATGCACCTTAAATAGACTATTCATGTTAGTGATTTCCACATTTTACAACATTAACGTTCTACATGTCATTAGGCCTATAACGTTAGATTCTAACGTTAGGCCTACTTTTACTAACGTTCTTAAAGGGGCCCTGAAATCCAATTTTATTTGAAAACATCACTTTTGGGAATTTAATATAAGGGTGGCTCTAAGAAACATTACATATTATAGGCTCTATTTTGATTATATTGATTAGAAATGTCTTAAAGTCAATCTAGAACTAGTTTGGAAGGTGTTTTTTTTTAGTTTTGTTGAATATTTCAGTAGACGTACTTTAACAACTACGTAGAGTTTTCTACTGCATTACATACGGTACTGTCTTTACCAATGAATGACAGATGAGGAATAATAATATGTCTTAAAGTAGATCTAACGTTAGAACTTGTAACGTGTTAGTTTGGAAGATGTTTTCTTTTTTTCTTTTTCTGGGCGTTCCCAAGTAGACACTAACAAGTTAGAGTCTAACGTTAATCTGAGTGAAGAATAAAAAGAAAAAGTCGTTAAAAATAAATTAAATGTTTCTAACGTTAGATATCCGTTACACCACAAAAGTGGTGTTGAGAACTTGAGGGTATTTTAAATCAACACAAATCAACAAGCATTTGAATTTCAGGGCCCCTTTAGATTAGGCCCTAACTTACCTAGAGAACCACTCTAACTTAACAATTTAAAACGTTTGTAGAACTCTAGTCTAACTGTTAGAGTCTTAAACACACTTAACAAAACACACTGGCCCGAATTCACGAAGGTGGTTTAAATCTAAACCATGATACAAATTTAGACCATGGTCTAAAATAAGCATTAAATAGGCGTACCAATACTTGCGCGCATCAATGCACGTTTTTTTACTGGATGGCTGTTAGCGTACGCAATCTGTCAATCATAAATACGCAGAAGAAATATACATAAACCATGGTTTAGATTTAGACCACCTTCGTGAATTCGGGCCAAACAGTCTAACGTTACAACTAAAAGGATCGACTGCGTGTCACTGGATTTATATTATAGGTAACGTTAGAACAAAGGTCTATTAAACGTGAGGGCTAAAGTTGACTGTTAACTGTGCACTTAATAGACCTCTTTCTTCGGGTAGGTAGGATTTAATTCGGGTAGAAACTCGGGTTTATGGAACATTAAAGAACTGTTAGTTATATTCCAAGTCAACGTTAGATTTTAGAACAGAAGTAGCCGTTGTTATGATGCCTATTCAAAACAGTTAACGGTTAACGTTAGATAGCGTTGATTCTATTAACGTACGGTAAAGTTCGTTAGGTAGGCACCTTGCCTCTAAATCTAACGTTAACTAGGGTTGTTCTAGACATATTCTAACGTTACACCCCAAGTGGACTCACTTTTTCCACTTTTGGATCGACAAAATGTGCTTCAAATGTTTCGATGCTCAGTAAATGAATGTTTGAATTTCCTTTCATTTTCGGACTAACGAAACGTCGTATTTTTATAGGCCCTACCAAGATCCATATTTCTATTTGATTCTTTGTCGGATTAACAAACTAGACTAGACCCTAGTAACGAACCTTTATAATAACGACAAAAAGTTCGTAAGATAAACCCTAACACTAGTTTGCTAATGCTAGACTTTAGAGTTTGTCTTTTCCGAACTAAAAAGTATTAGGCCTAGAGAATATCTATTTTTAATAGACCCCTACTATTGTAGATTCTATGTGCATCTCACACGTATTGTTAGCGCTAGTTAGTATAGTAATAGTCAATTAGAATGTAACAAGTTAGTCGTACTCGTAGAACTATAGGTTCTAGTAGCTCGGATCTAACGTTAAAAAGTATAAGGCCTAGATATTGAGAACGGTTACTATTAAATACTAAATCTAGTGTTAGTTGCCTTCGTTTTAAAATCACAGCGCAACTGTGTAAAAATAATACCCCTGTCCCTGTTCGTGTGTCTTTTCTTTATGTTAAAATTCAGAGTATTTTCTTTACAAGTTTGTCAAATCTGAGGCAAATTGTGACTAGTATCGTTAGAACCTGATACTCGGACGTGTTGGAGACACCCAACTATTCAACGTTAGATAAATAGCTGCAACATGCATGCACATAAAAGTCATGGCCACATTACCGTACACGTGTATGTCAAACTGGTGATTGTCTTCCGGGTCAGTATCGGATTATTGAACCTGGCGTGTTTCTACAGCGCTGACACTGGAAACTGCCCCGGAAAGAACTACCTCATTAGACGGTTACGTTAAGCGGAATCAGTATCGGAATCTGCATCGGAAAGAAACCGTTACTGGTGTGTTTCTACAGCACCCTCTATAGACCCGGAATTTGGGGTTCTGTAGAAACACGCTGCATGCCGGGCTTTTTTGGGTGTTCTGTGGCCGGGGTAGGGGTTGATTCACCCCCCCCCCCCCCCCCCCGAGATCTCGGCCGTCGATCGCGCAATCGCCATGAATTTTGACACGCGCATTACCTGTGGCGTAATCTACCAAGCTATACAAAAAGAAATGGAAATTTTCGTCAAAATAATTAATTATGCTAATATATGCATAAAATCATACATTTTGCTCTAAATCAGAAATTAAAGCTTCTATAATCCTAATTTTTGGTGAAAACATTCTTTGTAGCATTCCTAACAATGTACTTGAAAAAAAAATTTGGCATCAAAATCAATTTCTTATGTGTTTTAATAATAATAATAATAATAATAGTGAGACTCTTATAAAGCGCACATTTCTACCTAAAAAACATACTCAAGGCGCTATAGAACAGAGTACATATTGTGTCACGTTACAACAGTATCACAGAAAATAATAAGACAATAAACCAACAAACAATAGTCCTATATACGTACACATACTATACATACAGGTATGTAGGATCTGATCTGGAGGACGTGCTGGAGGACGGACGTGCCGGAGCGGAGCTCCATCTTATGCTCTGCTTTCAGCGCCTCTTCACCTCATCAGAAAAACTTTTTCATATGCCTAGATTGCATTCATCACGCTGATTCCGCTGATGTCTGGTATGTAGTACGTAACTTAAGTGTTTCCGAGTTTTTCCGGGTTTTTTATTTGTTTCTGGCCGTTTTTGTCGAAGAAGTATAATAAACTTAGCGTCCAACAATAACAAGTATAAACAAAAATACGCAAAATAGACGCGCAAATAATCCTACGCGAGGATTTCAGCCTACTATGACGTCACTGTACTAGTACCGCGTACATGCAGCTAGGCGCTGATTAGCAGGCGCCTGTAGTACTGCTTGTGATTATGACGTCAAATGCACTTACGCTAAACGCATCATGTACTGTACTAGAAATCATTTCAAATTTGGTTAGCATGTTAACTCAGCACGAAAACCGCCTCCACTGGTAACGGGCTTCCTGTAAGCTGTCTCGCTCCTTACCAACATTTCTGTCTTACCTTTTTCAATTCAACTTCAGGTTTAGTGTTTTTTTTTTCTTTATCTAGCAAAGAATTTTTATTGTATACAACATACATCCGTTTATTTATTTATACATGTATTATAAAGCATGGATGAATACTTGAAATAAATAATCTTGGTTTAAGTTATACATCATAATATAGATGCATTAAACAAAGATTAAATGATTGAGTATAATGTACGGTGTCCAAGGTTAACGCTGCAGTCTTCCTAGTTCTATATCGTCCTCTTTTCGACGAGTTTCCTGTCTGCTAGGCTAGTTATATGTGGGTAGGTAGGGTAAAGGCGCCCGCCCCCAGGAAAGGCCAAGACTTCACCGGTGTTAACGGGAGGGTTTTTCACCCTCTTGTTGACGGGAAAGGCGTAACCCTGTACTGCGGTACAGGAGTAGACAGGTTAACTCTTCATTCTTCTATTCCTTTCACTCTCTTATTTTGTCTTCTTTTTCTGTCCGGGTTCTAACTCGTTTCTGTTCAGTTTTATTGGATAAGTACTTTGAACGTTGCGTTCAACGATATTAAGTAGGAAATAAATTAAAATACGTTGAATAGAGATGCACAAATTTCTACGTAATGAATGCAATCTATTGTGACATGTTAACATAGATCTCCTCAATTAGAAATAAACGCTGGTTAGCAGGCGCCCTGTATTGCTTACGCTCATGACGTCACACACATAATAAGTTGCTCCTCATCTCGTACGGTACGTATTACGTAGTACAAACTTTGTTCTTAGCAATAATTTCAAGTCTGGCAGTACAAGGCATACATCTGTCTACTGATATTATTAAACATTTTGTAAGAAATACAAGCTGTGAAGTGTAATACAAAATCGAATGTATTATACTGTACAAGTATAAAGTCGTCACTGAGTAAAGTTTATACGGTGCCAAATGAAAATGTCATTCTTTTGACTTTTATCTTCCTCTCTATTATTTTTTATCTTTGCTTGGTTAATTATGGGCGGATGAGCTGCCAGGCAGCCAACGGCCATAGTGAAAGAGACAAAGTCGGATTCAACGACCAATAGTTGTTAGACTCTTCAGGGCGCGCCACTCCATATTCTGTGGACAGCGGTCGAAGGTTACAGCTATAATCCATATATCAGGGGAGGCAGGCCTCTTCAGCCCAGTTAAGCAACCTGCATACGAGAAGGACACTCCGATGTAAAACCTACGACTCAAGAACCTCACTGCTACGTCCTAGCTTGCTTGGCTACAGCACACGAACCTTGGGTGTAAAGAGTGGGGTCAGTACTGCGCACACTGCACTCCACTTAAAAGCTCCTTTGCGCAGGCCCGAGGACATGTCCACGTCCTTCTCCCCCTTAAAGTCCTGCAGCGACGGGAAAGGGGCGAAAACGGCAGGTGAAAGATGTCACTGGCAGCCGCAGCTCCAATCCTACATGCAGGCGGTTCAGGATATTGGTCGCTTAATGCTGACCTGGAGACGACAGCATCATTCGGCAGCACCTTGAACGACCAAGCAGCCCTTTTTAGGGATAGCACTGCTTGCTCCGCATGGAGAGGGGCCTAGAAAAGGTGGCCTAACCAAAGCTCGTCTCCTCTGACCTAGTTGGTTAACCGCGGCCAACGGGCATCTTCCAAGCGGTCGAACAAAACAGAACAAAAAGGTCACACCTCCTTCAAAAGGTGTACACAAACTGAAGTTAGCATGTTGGAACGTCAGAACAATGTTGGACACGGACGGCCACAGACCTGAACGGCGGTCCGCCCTCATCGCTCATGAGCTCTCCAGACTTGACATAGACATAGCTGCTCTCAGCGAAGTCCGCCTTGCAAATGAAGGTAATCTCCAAGAACATGGCGCGGGCTACACACTCTACTGGTCTGGGAAACCTCGGTGTGAACGACGTCTATCAGGAGTTGGTTTTATGGTCAAGAATTCCATCGCCTCCAGGCTCGAAAACTTTCCTACAGGCCACTCTGACCGGATTATGTCCATGCGTCTCTCCCTTCGCAACGGTCAATATATCACTCTGTTCAGTGTCTATGCCCCAACCCTTCAGGCGGAACCAGCCGAAAAGGATAAGTTCTACACTGATTTGCGCATCTTCTCCCAACAAGTTCGGGAAGACGACAAGGTTGTCATCTTTGGTGACTTCAACGCCCGCGTTGGGAAAGACTCAGAAACCTGGTCAGGAATCCTTGGTAAACATGGCATCGGAAAGTGCAACGACAACGGACGCCTCCTGCTGGAGTTCTGCACAGAACAACAACTAGTCATCACAAACACCCTTTTCCAGCAGAGGGACAGTTTAAAGACTACCTGGATGCACCCCCGGTCCAAGCACTGGCATCTACTGGACTACATTCTGGTTCGCAGGAGAGACCAACGTGACGTGTTTCACACCAGAGTTATGCCCAGTGCTGAATGCCACACTGATCATCGGCTTGTTCGCTGCAAGTTAAACTTTCATTTCAAGCCTAAGCTGAAATGCAGAGGGGCCCATCAGAAGAAATTCAATGTTGCTTACCTGCAGTCAGCTGAAGTGAGATGTAATTTTCAGACGAATCTCCAAACAAGGCTTGAAGATGAAAACCAATTCAAGGACATTTCTCCTGAAGTCTTTTGGGCTAGGATGAAATCAGCCATGCAACAATCCTCTAAAGAGGTATTAGGACTCTCCTCCAGGAAGAACAAGGATTGGTTTGACGAAAGCAATCAGGAGATCAAAAAGCTACTTGCTAAGAAGCGATCTGCCCATCAGGCTCATCTCACAACTCCATCCTGTCCAGTGAAAAAAGTGCCTTCCGTCTTGCATGCAGTCACCTCCAGCGCAAACTTCGAGAGATCAAGAATGAGTGGTGGACAAACCTTGCCAAACAAAATCAACTTTGTGCCGACACTGGCGACCTGAAGGGTTTTTATGAGGCACTGAAAAGTGTCTTTGGTCCCTCACACCAAGTTCAAAGTCCTCTTCGTAGCGCAGACGGCCAAGGTCTCCTCAACGACAAGACCTCCATCCTCACCCGATGGTCTGAGCACTTTCAGTCGCTCTTCAGTGCCAACCACATAGTACAAGAATCTGCCCTGCTCCAGATTCCCCAACAGCTCTTTAAACCTGAGCTGGATGAACTCCCTACCCTCGAGGAGACACTTAAAGCGATTGAACAAATGAAAATCGGCAAAGCAGCAGGTGTGGATGGAATTCCCCCAGAGGTATGGAAGGCTGGTGGAAAAGCCCTACACATCAAGCTTCACGAGTTCTTCACGCTTTGCTGGAACCAAGGCCAACTACCTCAAGATCTTCGGGATGCAATTATCATCACCCTGTACAAAAACAGAGGAGAGAAATCAGAGTGCACCAACTACAGAGGAATCACGCTGCTTTCCATTGCGGGAAAAATCCTTGCTCGAATTCTTCTCAATAGACTAACGCCTAGTGTCGCAGAAAGTGTTCTCCCAGAATCTCAGTGTGGTTTTCGCGCAAACAGAGGAACTGTTGACATGGTCTTTGCCCTCAGACAGCTTCAGGAAAAGTGCAAGGAACAAAACAAGGGACTTTACAATACCTTTGTTGACCTAACCAAAGCCTTTGACACAGTGAGTAGGAAAGGACTCTGGCTAATTCTGGAGCGCCTTGGTTGTCCCCCGAAGTTCCTCAATATGATCATCCAACTGCATGAAAACCAGCAAGGCCGGGTTAGGTATAACAGTGATTTCTCCGAACCCTTCCCAATTGACAACGGTGTAAAGCAAGGTTGTGTTCTTGCACCGACCCTGTTTACCATCTTCTTCAGTATGATGCTCAAACAAGCCATGGAAGAGTTCAATAACGAAGATGCTGTTTACATCCGGTACCGCACAGATGGCAGTCTATTTAATCTGAGACGTCTGCAAGCTCACACCAAGACGCATGAGCTACTCGTCCGTGAGCTACTCTTCGCAGATGATGCCGCTCTTGTTGCTCATTCAGAGTCTGCTCTGCAGCGCTTAACGTCCTGCTTCGCAGTTACTGCTAAAGCATTTGACCTTGAAGTAAGCCTGAAGAAAACCGAGGTTCTTCATCAGCCGGCTCCTCGACAGGATTACCAGACCCCCCCACATCACCATAAGGCAAACAGAACTCAAAACAGTTGAACAATTCACTTATCTCGGCAGCGCCATCACATCAAACGCAAGAGTCGACAAAGAAATTGACAACAGACTTGCTAAGGCAAGCAGCGCCTTTGGTAGACTGCACGACAGAGTCTGGAAAAAACAACCACCTGAAAAAGCAGACAAAGATCAGCGTGTACAGGGCCGTTGTCTTACCAACTCTCCTGTACCGATCCGAGTCATGGGCCCTCTACCGGCATCACCTACGCCTTCTTGAGCGCTTCCACCAGCGATGTCTCCGCTTCATCCTAAACATCCACTGGATTGACTTTGTCACCAACATCAAAGTTCTTGAGCTGACAGAGACTACTAGCATCGAAGCCACACTGATGAAAACTCAACTGCGCTGGGCTGGTCATGTCTCGAGAATGGAAGACCATCGCCTTCCGAAGGTCATGCTGTACGGTGAGCTCTCTTCTGGACACCGAGACAGAGGTAGACCCAGGAAGATATACAAGGACTGCTTGAAAAAAACCTTGAGCACCTGCAACATCGATCACCGACGGTGGGCTGCTATCGCCTCTGATCGCACATCTTGGCGCCTTACTGTTCGACGAGCAACAGCCGCCTTCGAGGATGATCGCAGGGCCCGACTCAACAGAAAAAGACAACAGAGGAAAAACCCAACACCCAACATCAACCAACCGACTTTCCCGTGCAACCGCTGCAACCGTGCCTGCCTGTCCCGCATCGGACTCATCAGTCACTTTCGAGCCTGCAGCAGACGTGGACTTCCTTAAATCTTCGTTCGCGAAGCAAAGCCATACATATACATACAGGTATACAATATTTTCAATTCAAATGAAAAATATATGTCTTGAGATTCTTTTTGAAACTATCAATGGAATATGCTTCTCTAAGAGATTTTGGTAGGCCATTCCATAGTTTTGGGCCCATATATGAAAAAGCCCGATCCCCCAAATTATGCTTGATTCGAGGTACCTGTAATTTCAGCGAGTTTGATGAACGGAGATTACGTGGTGGTTGGTGAAGATGAAGAGTATTTTGAAGGTAGACAGGGGCAAATTTACGCAATGTACGGTAAACAAGAGGAAGAATCTTGAAGTTAATACGTTTTTCTACAGGAAGCCAGTGTAGGGACCGAAGTATTGGGGTATTATGCACAGTTTTCTTCTTGAAAGTAAGTAATCTAGCGGCACAATTCTGACGACATTGCAGTTTACTGAGTTCTTTTTGTGGAAGGCTGCAAAACAGAGAATTGCAGAAATCTAGACGAGACGAAATAAGAGCATACATCAGTTTTTCTGCTGCTGATCTAGTTAATATCTCCGAATTGAGCCCAGGTTACGCAAATGAAATCTTACAGATTGGGATACATATGAAATGTGGTCTTTGAATGTCAGATTTGCATCATAAACAACACCAAGATTACGAACTTTGTTCGAAGGCTTGATATTACTATTGCCAATTCTAACAAAACATGTATCAGAATTCACTTTAGACGACATCAGTTTGGATCCTATCAGAATAAATTCTGACTTACTGTCATTAAATTTGAGACCATTTCTTTCCATCCATGCCTTAACATCATCAATACATAATTCCAATCGTTTTACAGCTTCAGTGAGTTCAGTCCTGGTTGGTGAAAAGGACACAAATATTTGTATATCATCTGCATAACAGTGATACTGAATGTCGTGTCTATCAAAAATGTGTCTAATCCTTGAAAGATATAGTGAAAATAGAAGTGGTCCACCTACAGACCCTTGCGGGACTCCGCAAGTAAGTGCAGCCGGATCAGAGTTACTGTCATTGATCTTAACATATTGTGAACGGCTGGCAAGGTAAGATTGAAACCATTCTAATGAAAGTCCTGTGACACCAACAGATCTGAGAGTCTGGGTGAGAATGGAATGGTCAACAGTATCAAAAGCTGCCGACATATCAAGTAAAACAACTGCAGTGATATTCCCAGCATCCATTTGTCTCAAACATTGCTCAGTTAGGTCAGTAAGTAATGTCTCTACACTATGATCAGGGCGATACGCTGATTGGTGGCTATCAAGAAAATCATTCTCCTGCAAGTAGTCTCGTAGGCGTGAAAAGGAAACACGTTCCATAACTTTGCTAACAAATGGCAGGTTTGAAATTGGTCGATAATTGTTTAACATGTTCTTATCTAAATGAGGTCTTTTGAGGGTTGGAAATATCACCGCTGTTTTCAATTCATTTTGACACAACACCTGCTGCAAAACTGTCATTTATTATGCTCGTAATGGCAGGGGCAGTCACTGATACAAATTTTTTTTTTATCAGATCCGTACAAAAAGGGTCTAATTCACATGACTTATTTGGAGACTTCATAATCATATTCTTAACCTCAGTTACAGAGGTTGGATTTAGTGAGTCTAATTTTGAAGTAGTTGCAACTTCAGCTTCACTTTTAACCACACGGACACATGGTAAGGATAAGCGTATATTCGCTATCTTATCAACAAAAAACCGATTAAACTCGTTAGCCAACTCTTTGTCAGAATCATGCTCTGGTAGAGGGGATTTCTGTTTTCTGCCAAGAAGCTTATTTACAACCTGAAAGAGTTTCTTCGTGTCTTTACCACAGTCATTAACTTGTTTAGAGTGATATTCAGTTTTCGCTTTCCTGAGTAGTGAACGGACATACTGACGTTGTTTACAATACAACTACGGATCAATCTCTAACAACGATTTCCTCCATTTTCTTTCTAATTGTCTTCGACGCAGTTTCGCACTTGCAATTTCTTCATTGTACCATTGAGTGTTTGGGCGAAGGTTAATACAGCGCTTCTTGGATAGGGGCGTACTTGTCCAGAACCGTCGACAAAGTAGAGTTATAATTGCTGATAGCTTTTTCAACATTTTCAGCACTTGAGCAAATAAAAGGAAGAGATTCCATCATCGGATCTTCACGCAGCATACCAACGTTGATTGATCGCACTTTCCGGGTTGATATCATTTTCTTGTAGGAGATTTTGACAGGAGTGCTGATTTCACACATTATGGCAGCGTGGTCAGAGATGCCCTCACAGACCCTGATATTTTGGACGGTTGTCACATCATCTTGCCTTGTCATGAGCAATCAAGTATATGCCCTCGGGAATGAGTGGCTTCTTGTATATGCTGCTGAAGATTATGACTAGTCATCAGATCTGTGAACTTCTTGGTGTTAGGCGAAGGTAGATCCATCTGAATATTGAAATCACCCGATACTATGAGGTCACTTCTCCGTGGAAGTTGTTCATCCAGAAGAGTAGAAAATTCTTCAATGAAATAATTGAATTGGTTTGGATTAGGAGGTCTATATACTATCATCAGGTGAACATTCCTTGTCTTATGAAGAATTTCAATCTGGATCAACTCGAAGGTGTTATAGTTGAATGAAGAGCTGATGATTTCATGTTCCAGATTGCTCCGGATGAGTACTGCAACACCGCCGCCTCTCTTGTGCTTACGTGGAACATGTCGGAATAAATATCCACTTGGAGTAAGAAGGCCAACCGTAGCAACATCATCTGGCGATAGCCACGTTTCGCATACACCAATGACATGAAGATCATTCTCAGTTGCAAAATCAATGAAATCTGCAGGTTTATTTTTCAGTGATCTTGCATTCATCATGCAGAAGGAGATATTCTTTGTTGACTGAGGACGCTGAAATTTTTTTCTCATGACATTGCTCGGTACTTTGCTTTGCTGTGGAATTGGATGTACTAGAGGCAGGAGAACTTGTCTGCTGTTTAGTCATAAAGTGCATATTCAATCTGTTTACACTTTTTCCTCCACAATAAGGCTTTCCTTTCCTTGTAATACCGAGACCAGTTATTATATCCAAAGTATTATCATCCAGTTTACACCATTTTCCTGTGGTAGAAGGTGCTAACGATCGCAGGGTGTTGCAGTCATAGGTTTGGCGGGCAGTAGGTGTAGGTAATTCACTCGGTGTATACCTTCTATCAAGGGGCCCATGGTTAGGACTGACATCTCCCGATAACAGGAGTGAGATGCGACGGGCTGCTATATAGAGTTACTGTAATAAGGAATGGCAGCTCCGCAGTATTTTTGTCTCACGGTATGTGTACGCGCATTGCATAGAGATAAGCGTGCATGAAGTACAGAGTTTCCATGTTCAATGCACATGCATCTTTCTCTCTAAAGAAGAGCAAAGAATACAAATGCTAAACAGCTAGTTAACTCCATGTGTATCAGAGTGGCTCGTTAAAAGTGTCGACGTAATAGCAGGACCATTGTCTTCCTCAGGGTATGACTTGATGACGTTACAACAGAATCAGTAGCTGCTGTCGTTGCTAAGGTGTTGATAACGCGTGTTGAGAAGGGAAGTGATGCTGTTGCGCAGGTTGTTATAGGTGACAGACGCAGTGGAGACAACAAAAATATGCGTAGAGATGGTCCACACCATTGAGTGTTGTTATAGGAGACAGGTGAAGGGGTTGCTACTGGAGACAGACGCAGTGAAGATAACAGAAAGATGCGTAAAATCGTCCCACACACGGTTATGATACCAAAATATAGTTCAAAGTTCAGTAGAGCAAGTGCAACTTCCGCGTAAAGCCAGTGACGTCACAATGAACTCAGTTAGTTAATATTGCGTGATTCTGCTGGTTACGCGCTCAGGGCATGCGCGAAGTTTGTTATGAATCAACGCGATAATGTAGAGCTAGGACCAAAAGATGACGAAAATCAAACATAAAACACCTAACTTACGAAAATCACTTCCACTTTCCAAAGATATAAAAATGACTCCACAGATCCAGTAAATGATGATAAAAAGATCACGAGTATGCGAGCTCGATCTGCACACGTCCGTCCTCAACAAAGTCTCATATATATGTTTTATTGTTTTATGAATTTCTTATGTATTTCCTTGTTTTTTCGACCTTTTGTTTTATCATTTTTTTCTGCAAAATTTATGACAGAACCTATATCAAGCATAATTATGCTAAAATTAATTAGTTTCAGCCTATAAAAGTGAAAATAATCAGATCTTTATGAATATGAAGAGAAAACCCCATTTGCATAGACTTTATACACAAAATCACGTTTTTGAGCCATTTTCGATCTGACAGGCATGTATAAAACATTATGCAGTGTCGTAAAGGTATGCACGATTTTCGCAAAAATGGTGTCAAAAGATGCCCGAGACTTGAAAGTAAAAAGTCAGCGAACGGCGCGGTCAAAAAATTCCGCGTGGCGGAGAAGTCGCGAAAAATGTCGAGGGGGTTGATTCAACCCCCCCCCCCCCCCGGCCTTTTTAGGGTTAAGTTGATGGTTTTTAAATTCGACATTGTCTGTTTGTCAGTTTATGCTTAAAACTATGCTATAACATGTAATACATTTCCTTCACTTGTATCACGCAAGGTTGTAAATTGCAGTTGTGCAGTTTTCCTCTCCCCACCTTTTTTTTCTCTTCCCTTTTCGCTACGTTTCTTTAAGTTATACTGCAGATGTGAATGTTTCTATTAACATAACCCAACTTGAGTATTTGGAATGTGAACTGAATTAATTAACTCTAGGCCAGGTTTATAGCGTTTCGCTCATCTCTTTGAAATTTCAGGTTGTTATTGCTCGACCATCGGAGTTGTAGACGGGCTTTATGTTGCTATAGCGCCAGTAAATAAGGAGAAACATCAGACGTTCTTGGTATATGATGTTCAAGAGTTTATTGACTGTGACCGAGTCAACGGTACGGTACAGGTACACACGTCGGGTGTAACACGTAGCATGCACAACACATGGAAACCGATCGGAGCATGGAAAGCCACTTGATACAACATAACTATAATCATAATCATAATGGCGTGATCCCTTTCTTCTTTCCTCTCATTACTTAAATGATGATACTACCATGTACCAAATCTACTCCAAACTACTGTTTCTGAAACAGCCTTGACCAACAATATGGTGTCAGTCTATGCAAGAGCAAAACAGCGATCATACGCACTATTCTTCATTCACATCACATAGGGCCTAACTTTAAACAATGTAACATAATAAAAAAAACAGCTATCAACATCCTTCTCACTGGATAACTTTCGGCTGTTACACGACTATTATCTTAAGTGGCCAACTCTAAAAATAGATGTCGGTCACATATCCAAAATAAAAACAATCTGCACCATAACATTAGAC
Organism: Diadema antillarum; assembly: GCF_040938485.1. Taxonomy (NCBI): domain Eukaryota; kingdom Metazoa; phylum Echinodermata; class Echinoidea; order Diadematoida; family Diadematidae; genus Diadema; species Diadema antillarum. The sequence continues at coordinate 65,715 of NW_027272804.1, forward strand.
CAATTTAGATCGATTATGCAACTACAGTGTGGTACATAAATACACTATCACAGACACAACACATAATCAGGCCTACCTCACTCACACAGTATATAGCTCATATAACATCGCTCAAAACACAATTAACATGCTGAAACTATTCTGATTAAAACACCTCCATTGATCAACAATCACTCCTTACTAACATCAAAATAATTAACACATTTATAACTGCTTTAGCACACAGAGTAACTCATAAATATGTTACACTAAACCCCAAACTTTAACAAAATAAAATAAATAGCAAAATGTTGAGAATGGCACTTTGCACAGCAAGCAATGGAAGTACATATACCTACCTATCTCAATACGTACCCCTATAACGAATACTCAAAGAACACTTCCATCAAGCCTAATGGAAGTACATACATGTGTAACTACCTATCTTACTACATACACTGTACATATATCATAAATACTCAACACTTACATCACGCCTCACTCCTATTTTCCTCCTTAAGCCAAACGTAGACTTACAATGAATCCGCTTTGCAATAAAAGGAATAGCGCGTGTATGAAAAACAGCAAAAATTAATAATATCGTTGCTACAACAATTAATGCGTACATAAGATACTGGAAAAAGGGCCACAAACATGCACTGTTTGTGCATACATGGAAAAAGGTGAAAAAACAAACAAACCTATAGTTCAAGACTACATGTAGAGACTGTATAATGAACAATAGATATAAGCACATTAGTACAGAAGTCCACAAAACAAAACATTATCCGATACACACTAAGGCCAACTTCGAGAGTGTGAAATCTGTAAAAATGAAAATTGTCCTGAAGTATGGATATACAATCAAACTACATTGTACTGTGATATATCAAATAATGACATGTATTATCATTCATGAAACAGTGTGTTACGGATATCCGTATAGGATGCTACAAAAGATGGACAGAGGGTCAGGCCTGGAGAATGGGTACATGTACCTGCCTCTCAGAAAAGCTGCATTAGTAAGCACAGTATGAATATATCAGGTACGCATATTATGAAAATAATTGGCAGGTATAAGAAACAATGATCCGGTATACAATATAAAAACTGTGCCTAAAGATACTGTGCCTAAAGATACACCACTTACGAATTACACTGTACATAAAAAATGCGACGAGATATAATGCAAATTCAAGGCATACAGGCACCACCATGGGAGAAGCTGGTATACAACTGAAAGTCATTTTCTCGAGAAATGAAATACAGCCTACATCACAATGTAAATTAACCAGCAGTGAGTACCAACAGGTAACCAAGTACAAATTAAAAACCAGCACATACACTGTAAGAGACTTCATCACACAATAGAAAGAGGAGAATGTGCAGTCCCTTCCAGAAAACAAAACATGCATGCGTACACAGGATGTGCGTACAGCTGTATGTCACATCTAAAGGAAAAATACTCTCTTTGGACTTGACACTTAAGTATAGAAATAATGGGAAATATTGGACTCTTCAATACATGTATAAAACATGCAGACAAAAGATATGCTGCAAAGAGCTGGCAAATTAAAAAAAAATTAACAAAGTTTAATGTTCATAACTATTGACACTGAGCTGCAATAAGACAATAAAGCACTTGAAGCATGTAACGTGACATGTTCCCTTCATCTATCAAAAAGGGGAAAAAATCCTAAATTTTGAGAAGAAATGGCACACTTTTGACAGCAATGAACACAATATAATTAGCATAACCTTAATGCCACTTTGAGAAACAAAATATCCTGCAATGCAGAGGATATAAAGTAATAGTCTACCAACACGTACATATCATAGACTTATCGTAGAGAGCGCCCTGCGTGGTTGCCTCTTTTCTGTCCTCTGAGTTGTTTATGATTTTTGTGTTGTTCTGTAATATTATTTTTGTGTCACTGTGCCAACTGTATTGTATATGCTTTGTGAATCTCCTGGACCATTTTTGTGTTAAGTAATTCGAGGATTTGGCTGAAAATCGGCAAACTGGATTTGGGGTTTGATATCGTTTGTACGGGAGCCACACTACAGCCTTCATATTCAGGTATGTGTTTATGCGCTCATGCGAGCCTAGAGCTGTTGAGCGCGCAGAAGTCATACGCGTTTGTGTTCACGCGCTCAACTGTTGTACAGTAAGGGTACCGGTTTTCGACACTTTAGCACATTTCCTTGCTTACCATCAATACTGCACCGTTTTACCTCGGAATTTCGATATGAAGTTGAGCTACAAAGGCCAATAATAATGCTGGGTGTCGAAATCTGGGTCCTGTCGAAAACTGGTGCACTAACGGTACTTGAATGAGCTGTAGCTTTTTAATTTTTTATGTACGTTTTGCACAACGCAGTGATGATAATGATCAGTATAATGGAACGAATGAGGTATATGTTTGTTGTGAGTCTAATACTGACTCTTTTGCCATGTATGTATTGTTGTACAGCCACATGCACTTTTAGTAGGTCTATACTACCAACTGTGAGGAATGATAAGAACATGTCTAGTACCGGTATCAGAGTAAAAGGCTACTCAAAAGCATGCATTTTGTATTATAAGAATGCAAGCTCTACTTTTCACATGTCACTGCTTACCAGTGGAGATGTTGAAATCAACCCAGGTCCGTCATTTAGTGTGTCAGCTACTAAAGATCATGCTGTTGATAACAATACAAGACGTGCATATAGTATATCGGACCTTTTACAGCTGAACCCTTACAATGTTTACTCCAGTAAACCTTCTTGTAAGTGCCTTAGGATTAATGAAGTGACATGGCAACTAATAACAGCACTACAGATTAACAGAGTGAAAAAGATTCACAGAGGTAAAAGAGTAGTAAGACAAAATAGGGATCAAACTGTGAAGTTGTTACACGAAAGAAAATTTGTGAATTCAGATATTTCATGTATGAATTTGAAATTTGCTATGTTAAATGCCAGATCGCTGAAGAACAAAACCGCTGAATTTGTAGATTATATTCTTGATCATGAATTAGACATTGTTGCTATTTGTGAAACATGGCTTACGCCTAATGATGCTGCTCCGATTGGTCAATTGACACCACATGGCTTCACATTTAAGCACATTCCCAGAGTTGGCAAACGTGGAGGAGGAATAGCTGTGTTGTTTAAAAGTCAATTAGATGTCAGAATTGTAGAATCCCCAAATGTTACAACATTTGAAATGATTCAGATGGCTCTGAATTATATGCAGAAATCGTTGCATTTCATCAATGTATATCGTCCACCCAGTTCAGTACAGTTTCAGATTTTCTTGGATGAGTTTTCTAATGTTCTCGATAGACAGCTTCTCTACTCGTCTGACTTGTTGATTGCAGGTGATTTCGATATACCTGTGGACTCATCAACTTCGAATTCGAAGTTGTTCTCTGAATTATTGTCAGCCTTTAATATGATTCAACATATTAATGAGCCAACTCACAATCGAGGCCATGTATTAGATCTGCTTATAACTCATAAAGGTAACACTGTGCAACTTTGTAATACCGGTGTTGTGGAAGGTATATCAGATCATTCAGCACTAATGTATGAATTGAACCTTCCTAAACGTTGTATCAAAAAAAACATTTGTTGTGACACGGAATTTGAAATCTGTAAACCCACAAGAGTTTGTTGCTGATACTCATGTTAAGTCTCTTTTATCAGCTGTGAATCTCAAGTTAATAACGTTGATGATGAAGTGAATTTGTATAACACCTTACTCACTGCCACCCTTGATAAGTTGGCACCTGAGAAACGAATCAAGGTCACAATACACCCCAATACGGGATGGTATACCCCAGAAATAGCTCAAGCAAAACTGCTTCGTAGACAGTTAGAAAGGAAGTCAAGGTCCACAAAACTGGAGATTCACAAGCAGATGTATCATGCACAAAGGCGATATGTAAATGCCTTGATTAAAGATGCTAAGTTACAATATCATTCAAAAAGGTTACGGATTGTGGGAAAGATACAAAGAAGTTGTACAAAGTTGCTAATGCTTTGCTTTATCGAAAACAGCGATCTCCTTTGCCGGAACACCTCACTCATGGTGATCAAGTTGAGTTAGCCAATTGTTTTAATCAATTTTTCATTGATAAAATTGTGGCAATCCAACGGAGTTCCCCAAGTCGTTGTGAACAGCCAAATGACATTGTTTATGTGAAGTCAAGTCAGAATTGAGTGAGTTTCAGTCTGTCACTGTTAATGAGATAGAAAAGCTTATTAAGAACTCACCTAACAAATCATGTGAACTTGATCCAATCCCAACAGATTTGGTTAAGAAGTGTGGCAGAGTTTTTAGCGCCCGTTATCACAAGAATCATAAATGCTAACCTGAGATTAGGTGTAGTTCCACAAGTGTGTAAAAAAGCAGTTATTCATCCAACTTTGAAAAAAGCAGGCTTAGATCAGGAGTGTCTAAAAAATTACCGCCCAATTTCAAATTTACCTTATTTAAGTAAATTGCTTGAAAAGGTTGTCTTCTCACAACTGACAATGTATCTGCAAGATAATGAATTGCTTGATTCATTTCAATCTGCGTACAAGCCTGGTCATAGTGTAGAAACACTGTTAGTCAACTTATCAGATATTGTGTTCAGAGAATTAGATAGTGGTAACATCACTGCTCTTATCATGCTTGATATGAGCTCAGCTTTTGACACAGTCGATCATGCTATTCTGATTCAACGATTGAGATATTTGGGCATCAAAGGAACTGTTCTTGATTGGTTTATATCCTACTTATGTGATCGATCTCATTATGTTAGAATTGGTGATTCTACCTCTTGTAAAACTATGACAAAGTTTGGTGTACCTCAAGGTTCTGTTGGAGGCCCGCTGCTTTTTTCTCTGTATATGCAACCAATTAGTGATGTATTTCGCAAGCATTGTATTAGTTATCATTGTTATGCGGATGATATACAACTATATTTGTCTTTTAAACCCACTGTGTCTTCATTGTCATCCGCCATTGCAAAACTCGAAGCATGTTTGCAAGACCTGAAAATCTGGCTTACATCCAATGGCCTTAAACTTAATGATGATAAATCTGAGTTTCTGTTATTGGGATCAAAGCATATGTTAAGCAAAGTTGATTATCAGTCATGTCATGTCAACATCGGTAGCACTTGCATTACTCCGTCGAAAACAGCCCGTAATTTAGGTGACATATTTGATCAGGAAATGTCATTTCGAAGTCATGTAACTCATATTCAGCGGAATGTTCGATATCAGTTGCGTAATTTAAGTTTCATAAGGAAATATTTGTCTAAATCTGCAGCTGAGATACTTATTCATGCTTTGATTTCTTCTCAGTTGGATTTGTCGAATTCATTGTTGTGTAATCTTTCAAAAAAAGATGTCACAAAACTTCAACGGTTGCAAAATTCTGCTGCCCGATTGTTAACTTTTACTAATAAGTTTGATTCCATGTCACCAGTTCTCCGTTCCTTACGTTGGTTACCTGTAGAAAAAAGGATTATTTTCAAGATTCTGTTATTAGTAGGGGAAGTGTGGGAGAGTTGAGCCACTTTTTACATTTAGTGATATTCAATAACTATACACAATTTATGGATTATTCGTTTGCTGGTATATACTACAACTATTCAGGCATAATATGATAGCCCAATAAGACACCTAGCACAAACAGCTTTGGGGTGACACTTCAACAAAAATATTTTGCAAAATGGCTCAAGTCTCCCTTGATGTGGTGAGAGTTGAGCCACGGGGTTGGGAGAGTTGAGCCACTATGCTACAGGCCCTACATATCATATTAAGAAGTTCAGGCTTATAAAAGAAAATGACTATGGAAACCTATCTAAGGAAAGATGGTGTAATGGTAACAGAGGGGGCGGGGCGTCTGTTTGACTTACGGGTCATCGGATGGATAATGTGGATGTTGTTGGGGTCCACCTACGATCACATGATCAGGATTTCTAGATGCATTCTGATTGGATTTGCGTAATAAGCCAACTGTTGGTGTTAGGAAGAAGAAACCGCCTGTAGGGCGTCACCCCTGGCGAGAACACCACATACCTTTCCAATATTCCTCACCTCATCTAATTGCAGACCCATTTCTTTGACCAAAAAATGACACTCATTGAGCCACTTGAAGGGAGGGTTGAGCCATTTGAGGGCTGAGCCATTGGAATACAGGGCTTAGCCATGGCACAACTCTCCATCGACACGTTGGCACAACTCTCCCCACAGTCGCCATTTAAACTAACCCTCAAAACCTATGAAAGTGACCACACCAAACATGTTGAAATTTGCTGAAAGAAACAAATGATATACAGACTATCTGCTAATCCAACTGATTCGCACTTATCCTCTACCATAGTTGTGAGAGAAAACCACATATCTGACAAGTGGACATTCACTTTTGGTGACCAAAAATGGTTTTTCTTTGACTATTTTGTCATGCTTCGTCCAACGTCGCTGCCTCACAGACAGGTATATAGTTAATCATAGGCATGAACAAGAAATGGCAGCAGCTGACTGCTGTCAGTCACTATGAAGATGTGAGGTGGCCTGGATCAACTCTCCCACACTTCCCCTACATCATTCAGTTCATTCTTTTTCCCCAATATACATAAGTAATTCTGTTCAAAAATACATTCCGGCACGAAGGCTACGTTCATCATCAGATGCATTCTTACTCCAAACACCCAGAGTAAAACATGGGTATGGTGGTCGTGCTTTTTCCGTTATGGGACCGAAATTGTGGAATCAGTTACCTCTTCAGTTAAGGGAACTGTCATCTACAGAGTCATTCAAATCCAAACTTAAAACTTATCTGTTCCTTTCATACTGAGGACTGTAGTTGCTGTATGTCATTAATATTGGATCAATATTGTATTTTTAATTGGTATATGTTGTATTCTTTATTTGGTATATATTTGTTTTGTTTACCATTTTCTTATTTCTTGAAATGTTTGAATATGTATATGCATGTAAATATATGATATCTTTTCATTTTGAAGCGCCATGAGCACTGAAAAGTGGACCTGTGCGCTATACAAGTAGCCACTATTATTATTATTATTATTATTATTATTATTATTATTATTATTATATCAGAACAATGTCTACTAACCATGGTTAAAGGGAAAGTAAAAAACAAAACTACATATAGAATTATACACTAATTAAAGCAGCAGAACATGCCAAAGGGGTAAGATACCCTAATTAAGTCCTTCAACCTGGAGTTACTGGGGACAAAGGAGGGTGGGACGGCATTGCAAGGCCAGTAAAGGCTGGGGGTGCTGGGGGATGCGCGATCCAAGGCACAGGGGAGCAGTTGACATCTGCGGTAAACCAGTCGGTGATGTCTCTGGTAGAAACTTGGTGAACAGGATCACTCTTGGTGGTCATCATCCAGCTGGTAAGATGCAGAGCAAAGTCAGGGGGGCGAAGGGAAGGACCTCCTTCAAGACGGATTGAAGGTGGGCGGTGGCCAAAGGTCCAGGGGAATGAACTCCAGGGCCCTGTTGCATAAAACCCTTACCGCTGGACTTACCGCTCCTTTCTAGCGGTAAGTCTTCAAATTAGCGGTAAAGCTTATAATCCTTGATGCTGATTGGCTGTGACGCCTAATTTTGACGGTAGTTACCATTGAAATTCAACGGTAAGTTTTATGCAACAGGCCACAGTTTGGGATAGCGTCAAAGCAGCTAGGGCCAGCACTCTTGAAGGACAGGTGGAGACCCAGAGTGTCATCATGGGCATTAGGGGTTTGAGAATGGTCATCAGCAAGGACAGAAACCGCAGTCTTACTGGTTGGTGGAGACACATCTGGTGACGGAGTACGGCAATCCAGCTGATGGACAGGATCACGAGGCTCTCCAGCAACAACCAGGGATGAAGGCTGGTCACTCTGGTCAAGGGCAGACCGACACTGGTGGCTAGATGCTGCCATGTCATGCTTGGCGTTGTGATGTAGCAGAGGCGAGACAGCCACACCATTACTGTTGTGGGGAACACTTGGCGTCTCTCGGTCAGAGCTGATGATCATCAGGAGGGGTGGCGTTCCTGGGATACAAAGAGGGAAATGTCTCACCAACAGTGGCAAGACTAGCACTCTCTTGAGATGGGTGGAGTCCCATCAGTGTATAACCTATGGAATTCCCAGAGCAAGGCTCACCAATGATCACAGGGGTAGCAGAACTACACTCAAACGTACATGCAGGGGGATCAGAGCTAGGCTCAGTGACAGAAGTATCACAAGTGAGGTCAGTGACTGGGGATTTACATGTAGTGTGTGTACACTTATCTAGAGAGGACCCAGAGCTATCCATGAAGAGTAGGGAGCACATGCTTTGTTCACTAGAAGAGGGAGCAGCACCATTTCCACGGGAGTCACACTCAGAGCAGCACCATTTCCACGGGATTCACACTCAGAGCTATGCTCAGTAACCATGGCAATACTGTACAAATACAGGGAAAAGCAGAGCTGGGCTCAGTGACAGGAGTAGCAGTGGGACAGTCGACCTCAGATCTACTACATGGAGTGGTCAACATACCAGCGGACTTACTCGTATGTATACCCAGAAAATCATCCAACCAATTATCCAACCAATCATCCATATCAGCATGGTCAAAGTTAGGATTGTAACCTAGATATACTAGATAGTCTGGGTACTAATGTCACATTCATCTTCCCTCTCATTCTCAGGAGAGCATTCACGTCTACAGAGACTCCAACTCTCCCGCCTAAAACCAATTTTTGCAAAATCTCCCGTTCTTCCGCCCTGGCTCTGTGTCTCCCGTTGGAAAGGATTTCTTACTTATTGCTATCGTATGTTGAAAAATAAACCTCAGATAGCACCAGAGAGCATCTAGAACCCTAGGAACTTCGCGCTTCGTACACATCAACTTGGAGTCTCCCGTTTGCCAGGGGTTTCGGGCGGGAGAATCTCCAGATCAGAAGATGCTTGGGGTTGGAGTCTCTGCCTCTAGCAGGCTGACATATTTCAGACTGACCACCAGTGTCACTTTCTTCCTCCCTCTCATTCTCCAGAAGCCACTTACAATCATCGGGCTGATCCCCAACACATTCATCATGTTGTTTCTCATTCTCTTTGCACTTCTGTGCAGACACTGTAGACTTACTACCGGTAATCTGATTGTCATCACGGTCAAACTCCATCGACTCAGGCTCATGTGTATGCTCACACTCACATGCACTAGCGATGCTAGTTGCAATCTCATTTATCTGCACAGGGATATCACACTGCCCGTAAACTGTGTGTTCAAATGTAAGCTCACATACACACTCACATTCTGTCTCCGTCTTTACTACATGGACATCAAAACTCATCACTGAGTGCACCGGCATGATATCAACACAACCTACGGTTACCGTTGAATCAGTGTATGTGAACCAAACATGAACCTCGTCACCAAACATGATCTTGTGTTTCAAGGGCCTAATGGACAAATCATTATGTTCCATGAATGGAGCACCTGCTGCGACCGCAGCATTCATATACCAATCCTCAACCACAAAGCCGTCAAACCACATCTCATAACCACTAGCACTGTGGACCAGTCGGAAAGAAGTGAGACCTACAATGCATGATGGGAGGGTAAACGATTCATCACAATCAATGTAGTCGTCATAGCCAAAATCGTCAACGACGATATCAAAACCACACGCTTCAGCAGTCAATTCACTCACCAAATTAATGGGAGAACCAGAATGCAATTCAACCTGTAAAATCTCTGCATAACCTCCCCGAAGGGTGGCAGGGAAATTACAGCCGCGCATCGCTGCGTCGACAATGCTACGGGCATTGCAGTGCGTAGAGCTGCGGCAACTCAATAAACTCAAACTCTAGTGTCTTTAACCTCGATTTGTCACACCAAATTATTTGGTGAGCGTCTGACCCTTATTGATTGGGCTGGATTCACCTTAAACTAGGATCCTGGTAGCGTCTATTGGTGATTCATGGATTCGAATCAGCGCTGTCACCACGCCAGTAAATAAGGAGAAACATCAGACGTTGTGACACGGATTGTCGCCCCTACACGGATTGTCGCCCCCGTCACGGATTGTCGTCTGGCGACAATTCGTGACGCTTGTGCAGTTCCCAGTTTTTGACCTCGAAGGCGACAATCCATGATGGCAAAAAATTTGTTGCGACACAGATTGTCGCCCCGTCAAGGATTGTCGCCCCGGGCTCGGGGTGGTTCCTTCGGTGTTAAGCTTTGGTGGGATGGATATGACTGGTAAGTTATGCGTATGTGTGTGTGTGTGTGTGTGTGTGTGTATTTGTTGTGAGCTGCATGATATGTGATGTGTATGATTTGTAGGTGCGTATAATAAGTGACTTGTGTATGGCTTTCCGTATTGTTGTGTGTTTGTGTGTGTGTGTGTGTGTTTGGCGCATAATAATACAATATGTAGAAACTGTGCGTGTGTGGTGGTTGTATAGTGGTAGTGATTTGTTTGTCTGTGTGTATTCGCGTGCCTGTATGCTTACGTGTGTATGTGGTATATAGTGGCGTATGTGTATATCAAAGGGTATGCGATGGTACGTGTTTGTGGGCGCAGTTTTGTGCCTGCATGAGTATCTGAGGGGTTTGGTGTTCGTGGGCTACGTAGGCCCTACGTATGTGTGTTGTGTGTGAGCGTTCGTGTGTCTACGTAAGGCCCCAGTCACATAATGCTCTGCGTCCGGCGTTACGTCCAAATAAGTCTTTTTATTTTTCTGCGGACACCCGGGGATCTCTTGCTGTCACCAGAGCATTTTTACAAAACATACGGGAAAAATATGCGGGCGATACGGAGAGATACGACCACATGCGGATACTTGCGTCCACTTGCGGATATTTTAACGAATTGGCACGTAATTTTGTTCTTTCAACTTGCATAAACTTCCGAATAGTTCGGAACACTTGTGGAGAGTTGCGACTATTTACGGAGAGTTGCGGATATTTTCGGATATTTACAGATTGTTATGCATAATTAAGTACAATATGACGATCCTTGCCAAGTCAATGTATTATGACAGCAAATTTATCACATATTGGACTGTCTTACATTGTACACTGGGGAAAACTGAAATTGAATTTACGTACAAGTTGTGAAAAGTTTTCGCATTTCTTTAATTTGCTTTACAGTAATGAAAGATATAGGAAATTTTGAACTTGAAGTTAGAACTGTATTTGTGCAGCTCAAATATGGATAAACATCATAAATGTAAAGACTACATAACATAATTATACCACAAATAGAATACTATCTAGCTCGATAAGTTAAACAGAGAAAGAAAATATTACTTACAGTCATGGAATAGACAAACTGTGGTTACGCCGTCATTGTGCAGCGATATTCATGACTTTCTGGGTTATGTTAAGGACATTGTTATAATAGAGCAAAGCCTAGTACATTTCCAGAAAAAAAAATCATTAGGACATTCAGACACCCCTGCCACACCCAAATGCAATATTTAAAAAAATGTAATATCCATGGAGCGTAAAGTGGGTAAGACAATAAGGAAATACTAAATTCGTTCTCATTTTATATCGTTTATCGCTGTCCCACACCTTCCCGGCCAGAAAAGTTTAAAAAAAATGCTGTCACCTCATCCCCAACCCAAAAATTGCTTTCCGAGTTTCGAAAAATATACATTCAAATAGTACAAGGAAAAAATGTTCAGCACCAATGGTCAAGCGATGTCATGCGTATATGGGTGCTACCTAAAATGACCATATGTGAGAGAAATTTAATAACTTCACTTTGCGGTTCTGCCTCTCCACCGCTCCGAGTGTGTTGTAGCATTCCTTCAGGTAAATGCGCTGCAGCTTGGCAACACGAGTTGTGTGGCTTCTCACGCGTCTCCGTGCTCCCATGCGAGTGGAAAACAGAAAACGTCGAAGGACGTAATCGTGTACAGCATCCGTAACTCTCCGCAAATATCCGTAAGGGGACGAAAGTGTTGTGATACGTTAACTTGCGGTTGATTTCGAATACTTACGGTGGACGTAAACGAACGCAAACGGAAGGGATTTAAAATGTTTTTGCGGATGGCCTGCGTTCAAGCTATGGAGAGTTACGTTCAGTTACGGGTAGTTACGTTTGGTTACGGTTACCTTACGTAAGTCTGCGTCCGTGGAGTCCCTCTGCGAAATTTGAACATTTCAAAATTTCGCAGGCTTGCCGCCTTCATTTTACGTTTCTTTACAGACGAGTTACGGACAGTTACATCTACATACGTCTCTGCGGATGCCTGCGTCCACTCATCCGCATCTATCCGCGGCGTACGTAACCCATCGTAAAGCACTGTGTGACTGTTACATTAGCACGCAGGAGATAATAGGAACGAAACATTCGAGCGACACAATTCCCACAACACGCGCAGCACACACACAAACGAACACTAAATTATCATGTGCACGCGCACATACACACTTCCTTGAAACCTCACCATGACTTTTTACATGGCATGTTTGCATGGATGTAGCCATGTAAGTTATGTGTTAGTATTTCAATGACTATGTCCAGAACGATATTACCCAGCAAAATATGCTTCGGGGGCGGGCGACAATCCGTGCCGCCAGCCCTCGTCACGGATTGTCGCCAGACGACAATCCGTGACGGGGGCGACAATCCGTGCCGCCAACGCCCGTCACGGATTGTCGCCCCGAGCAGGAGGCGACAATCCGTGTAGGGGCGACAATCCGTGTCGCAACAGATGTTCTTGGTATATGATGTTCAAGAGTTTATTGGCCGTGACCGAGTCAGCGGTACGGTAGGTACGCACGTCGCGTGTAACACGTAGCATGCACAACACATGGAAACCGATCGGAGTATGGAAAGCCACTTGATACAACATAATTATAATTATAATCATAATGGCGTAGAGGTATCTCGTGCAACATGAGTGGAAGGCATACACTGTTTATGCCACACACTGCTAAATACAGTGTGTTTGAAGGGGTTCTGTGTCATTCTGCCTATGAAAAAGTAAAGTTTTATTTTCGCCATGGCTGTTTCTCTATGCGTAGCCGTGGGCGATTGGTGTTGTTGGCATTTGGGCAGTAAAGAGCCGAGTATCATGCTATAATACCCCTGTGGTTAGGTTTTAAGCGTTCAATTTGATATATCTTTCTTCTTTATTATGTCAACCACTGCTGATGGAATTACAGAATTATGTTACTGTATGACACGTTTCATTGAAAGCTTAAAAAGCAAAGTTTATACTATACTGGTGCATGAGTCCTACCATCGATTTTAGATGCGAAATTATGGTATGCCTATATGTAGGGGTGTCATTGATTAGGAATTAATGAGACGATTAAAGGGCGGGTCTTTTAATCTTATAATGCATGATCATATGAAAACACTGTCAATACTATGAGAAATCGCATATACTTTTCTTCAACGAGATCTGTGAACTTCAAAAAACTCAGTTGAAATCGCCTAAATCGCTCATTTTTCGGGGAGTCGGGAACGCGCCCACAAAAGGCAAAGACCGGTCACGTGCCTTGTCAGGTGACACTGTGACGTACCAACGGGAACTCATAGTGCTACTGTCTCGCCTAAACCGTACTTCACAGTGCAGGGGATCTTGTGTATTTGTAGGAAAGCTGGAGAAAGTATTTCAAGAAAATGCCGAGGAAGTGTGTCGTCACCGCAGCAAAGACACAAAAGATGGGTGTAAGTCTGCACAAGATGTAAAGCATGACAAATTTCATAAGGACTTCTGTGGTACTCCTGTTGTACTCCTGTGGTACAAATTTTTACATAGCTCATGAATATTCATAAAAAGCACTCTAGATTTTAGAAAATACATAAATGACTTTAAAAAGTCAAAGTATTAATGATGGGACTTACTTTGAACTTTATTAAAGATTGTCTAATTATATTATGTTATTCCCAATATCATAAATATTGTTATGAAAGTGTAATTTCATATCTTGGTAATAAAGTATAATCTAGTTAGTAACCATGCCTTAATGCTTTACGGATAGACGGCCATATATATATGTGACCCGCTACAACAAAATGATCCTAAAGTCGGGCGAGGTCAATTATTTGAAAATTGCATGGCATAATTTCCTAATCTTTCTGCTTTAAATTGATATAAATAACACATCTTATAAAGATAATCGGCTGTTGAGATATCCATGTTTAAAAGAGAGCATGTCGAGACGTCTGGGAAATCACTGTTTCGAGAAAAGCACCCTAAAAGTTTTCCTTGCGACGACGCAATCGCGATCAAGGGACACGTAAGTCAGTTTACACCTCCGGACAATAGAAGGCAAGCCCTAGCAACTCCCGAAAAAACGGCGACTTGTTGTCACAACAGTTGAGTCTGTATTACTGTATGCAGCAGAGACGTGGACACTTACAGCCAGACAAGAGAAAGCATTGGACGGAGTGTACACACGCATGCTCAGGATAGCCCTTAATGTGTCATGGAGTGACTACGTTAGAAATGATGACTTGTATGGTACATTGCCAAAGGTGTCTGACAAAGTGCGTGAGAGAAGGATGCGATTAGCGGGACACTGTGCGCGACACCCTGAGCAATCTGCGAATTCCCTCGTACTCTGGAAACCTGAACAGGGAACACCAAAACGAGGAAGACGTAAGGCCACTTTAATCAGTGTCCTGAAGAAGGATGCAGGCCTTGATAGCATTAATGACCTACGGACAGTCATGTTAGATAGAGAGGTTTGGAGGCGCAACTTTGTTTATGGAACCCGAGCTGGCATCGGCTGAAGCAAGTACATGCCCTCGAATAAGTAGTAGTCTGATTTCATGCATCATTATGCATGAATTCGCATAATTTAGTGTAAATGATAATTTTTGAAAAAATTAACTTCATGGTACTTTAGATTACATCATAGGCAATGCGTGTGCCAATTTTCGTCGCGATCGCGCGGTCGACGGCCGAGATCCGGAGGGGGGCCGATTTCAATGCCATGTACGATTCACCCAGTACGGATTTCTTTCTCCGATGTTTCTTTATTGCGTCGTTACTGCCAAAGGCCTTTAATTCGTTCTATTACTTTCAAATACTTTGGTACTTGTGGCAAACTGCAATAGACTATCAAGCATCTTATATTGGCCATTTATCATTTCAATTCATAACACACTCTTATTTGAAAAATAATTATTTCGTTTACCTTGCACGAAAATTTGACGGTTTTACGTTGAAAACGGTTTCAAACCAGTTTTCAAAGTAATATACGATTTACCCAATAACGGATTCTTGTCATTTTGTCGAACCTTGCACAGATTTGTAACGAGTAACAAAATCGACGAAATTGACAGAACAAATACAAGGAATTTTCTCTCCTTGCATACCAGATCGAATATACTTGCCCGATGTTCCTCTACTTTGCGTCGTTACTACCAAATACCCAATTTACTGGAAATTCCGTGAAACTTTCATTATGGGCTAATTCGATTTCATCACCGTTATAACACCGAGAGTCATTACACAGACTCATTTCGTTTTAAAACATGATTGTGAACCAAATTGTCTACTTTGCTCTTCATTTGTAAAGTCATGCTATGGAATCAGTATTTTCTTGTATTCACATAGTTTCTTTTAAATTTGTGACTTGCCTCATAAGAAATGAAAACGAAATTCCCAATTCAATGATTTGTTTCCTTTCAACAAAGAAGAAAGAAATTCCAAATTCAATGATTTGTTTCCTTTCAACAAAGAAGAAAGAGCTTTGTACCTAATTCACAAAATTCGCGCTGTGTTACATATGTTGTTACATATAATTTACTATACATTGCGTCATTGGTAGTAATGACGCAAAAATAAGAAACCATAGGACAAGCAATTACAGACAGAGAAGAAAAAGGGCATTTCATTCTCTCTATTACTTTCAAATTCTTTGAAACTTGTGGCAATCTGCAAGTAATTAGACTATCAAGCATCTAAAATTGGTAATTTGTCATTCACGAGTTCATAGTGTTCTGTTTCTTGATAATCAATCATTTCGTATACCTTGCACGAGATTTTTAACGGTTTTACACGTTGGGAATGGGTTCAAGCCCGTTTTCAATGTAATGTGCAATTGTTCACTTGTCACACTCTTTCTTGAAAATTGATTATTTCTTTTACCTTGCACGAAAATTTGACGGTTTTACGTTGGAAACGGTTTCGAACTCGTTTTCAATGAAATGTACATTGTAATTCATAGCGTTCTCTTTCTTGATAACCAATCATTTAGTACATCTTGCACCAAAACTTAACGGTTTTATACCACTGGGAACGTGTCATGTACGATTCACCCAGTAACTGATTTCTTTCTCCGATGTTACTCTACTTTGCGTCGTTACCGCCAAATACCCAATTTACCGTAAATTCAATGAAACTTCCAAAATTCTGCTAGTTCGATTTCAGCACCGTTATAATGCCGAGACTCATTACACAGACTTTGAAACCACAATCGTGAACCAAATTGTGCGATCCTAATTTGTAAAGTCATGCTGTAGAATCACTATGTTCTTGTATTATGCAGTTTCTTTTAAACTTGTGTGATTTGTGTCATCAGAAATGAAAACTAAATTCACATTTTTAATGATTTGTTTCCTTTCAACAAAGAAGAAAGAGCTCTCCACCAGATTAACAAAATTGCGGTGTGTGAAAACATTGCTTCATATAATTTACTATATTCTGCGTCATTGGTAGTAATGACGCAAAGATAAGAAACCATAGGACACGCAATTAGGATAGAGAAGAAAAAAGGCCTTTCATTTCTTCTATTACTTTCAAATAGTTTGGTACTTGTGGCAAACTGCAATCGACTATCAAGCATCTTATATTGGTCATGCATCATTCACTTGAATTCATAACACACTCGTTCTTGAAAATGAATTATTTCGTTTACCTTGAACGTAAATTTGACGGTTTTACTTTGGAAACTGTTTCAAACCCGTTTTCAATTTACCCAATAGGGGATTTTTGTCATTTTGTCGAACCTTGCACAGATTTCTAGCGAGTAACAAAATCGACGAAATCTACAGAACATATACAAGGAATTTTCTATCCTTGTATAACCACATCGAATATACTAGCAAGATGTTTCTCTTAGCGTCGTTACTACCAAATACCCAATTTACTGGAAATTTAGTGAAACTTTCATGGGCTAATTCAATTTCATCAGCGTTATAATACTGATAGTCATTACACAGAGTAATTTCGTTTGAAAACATGATCGTGAACTCAATTTTCTACTTTGATCTTAATTTGTAAAGTCATGCTATAGAATCACTATTTCTAACTGGTGTCAACTGGTTTTAACTGGTCTCAACTGGTTTCAACTGGTTTCATCTGGACTCAACTGGTTTTGATTGGGTTCAACTGGTGTCAACTGGTTTTAACTGGTCTCAACTGTTCTCGACTGGTCTTAACTGTTTTTTTTTTCTGGTTTCAAATGGTTTTAACTGGTCTCAACTGGTTGTACTAGTTTCAACTGGTTTTAACTGGTTTCAACTAATTTGAAATGGTCTCAACTGGTTTCAACTGGTTTCATCTGGACTCAACTGGTTTTAATTGGGTTCAACTGGTGTCAACTGGTTTTAACTGGTCTCAATTGGTTTCAACTGGCCTTAACTGTTCTCGATTGGTCTTAACTGTTTTTTTCTGGTTTCAAATGGTTTTGACTGGTCTCAACTGGTTGTACTAGTTTCAACTGGTTTTAACTGGTTTCATCTGGTTTCAACTAATTTGAAATGGTCTCAACTGGTTTTAACTGGTTTCATCTGATCTCAACTACTTTTAATTGGTTTCATCTGGTTTCAACTGGTCTCAACTTGCTTTAACTGGTTTGAACTGGTCTCAACTGGTTTTAACTGGGTTCAACTGATTTCAACTGGTTTGAACTGGTCTCAACTAGTTTCATTTGGTTTCATCTGATTTCAACTGGTTTGAACTGGTCTCAACTTTTTT
This sequence comes from Diadema antillarum, assembly GCF_040938485.1. Classification (NCBI taxonomy): domain Eukaryota; kingdom Metazoa; phylum Echinodermata; class Echinoidea; order Diadematoida; family Diadematidae; genus Diadema; species Diadema antillarum. The sequence continues at coordinate 83,645 of NW_027272804.1, forward strand.
TAAGTGCTTTAAACTGGTTTGAACTGGTTTCATCTGGTTTCAACTGGTTTGAACTGCTCTCAACTGGTTTTAACTGGTTTCATCTGGTTTCAACTGGTCTCAACTTGTTTTAACTGGTTTAAACTGGTTTGAACTGGTTTCATCTGGTTTCAACTGGTTTGAACTGCTCTCAACTGGTTTTAACTGGTTTCAACTGATTTGGACTGGTTTCAGCTGGCCTCAACTGGTTTGAACTGGTTTCAACTGGTGTCAGCTGGCCTCAACTGGTTTGAACTGGGTTCAACTGGTCTCAGCTGGTTTTAACTGGTTTGAACTGGTCTCAACTGGTCTTAACTGCTTTTTTCCGGGTTTCAAATGGTTTTAACTGATCTCAACTGGTTGTACTAGTTTCAACTGCTTTTTACTGGTTTCATCTGGTTTTAACTAATTTGAAAGGGTCTCAACTGGTTTCAATTGGTTTCATCTGGACTCAACTGGTTTTAATTGGGTTCAACTGGTGTCAACTGGTTTTAACTGGTCTCAACTGGTTTCAACTGGCTTCAACTGTTCTCGACTGGTCTTAACTGTTTTTTTCTGGTTTCAAATGGTTTTACCTGGTCTCAACTGGTTGTACTAGTTTCAACTGGTTTTAACTGGTTTCATCTGGTTTCAACTGGTCTCAACTTGCTTTAACTGGTTTGTTAGATAGAGACCGTACAAGACATGGTGGCGGTGTGGCTGTATATATTTCCAAAAGATTCAACTATAAAATAAGAGACGATTTGAATTCATCTATTTTAGAATGCCTTTGGTTTGAATTGAATTATCCAAATAAGCCTTCCATCCTTGTAGGGGAATTTTACAGACCTCCGAATTCTCACGCTGATTTCTTTGACGAATTAGAGAGGACTTTGGACTCTGCTCTCTCGGAACATATGAGTTGTACAGTATTATATTAGGTGATTTCAATTGTAATTATATGCCACACCAACATGATGTGAATGCCGAAAAAGTTATGTTTTATACAAATATGTACGGACCAAGTCAGTTACAAATACTGCTTCTACTTTTACTGCTTTTACTTTAATTGATTTGATATTTGTATCAAAGAACTTTACAGTGAATGGGGAATATTTGAGACTAGCATTAGTGATCATTATTTGGTATATGCTATTCGGGAATTCAGTGCAAAGATCCATCAAAAATCTGAATGTGCGTAATTTCGCTCATTAATAAATCTTAATGAGGAGGAATTTTATAGTGATTTGAGAAGTGCTCCGTGGCAGGTCATAAAAGATATAGACGACGTTGATGATACGTGGGATATGTGGTTGACTCTTTTCAATAATGTTGTCAACAAGCATATACCTTTGCGCAAAAAGCGGATAAGAAAACATGCATGTCCATGGATATCTGATGAGGTTGTTAAGCTCATGACGGAACGTGATAAAGTTCTCAAAGCTCCTAAAACTAACAACAGCAATGATCTTTGGAATACCTATAAATATCTAAAAAACAAAGTTACTCATCTCATGAGAATAAGAAAAAAACAGTATAACACTGACCAAATTTTACAAAATCGTTAACAGCAGTAAAAAAATGTGGAAGAGCTTGAGGGAATTTACGCCTAAATCATCACCCATTTCTCCCAATACCATAAAGGTTGATGATGCAGAAGTATCGGACAACGCAAGTATTGCTGAAGCATTCAACAATTTTTTCATATCTAATGCTACTAAAATTACAAAAGATCTGCAGAGAAATACTTCTCAAATGATATTAGATGAGGACAAAGGCTTTGTTCCTTCTCATTCTCAATTTAAATTAAGTATGATAACGAGAGATTTTGTATTTAGACAGTTCGAGCTTCTTGGCATAGATAAAGCAACCGGAGAAGGTCACATCGGCTACAAACTTTTAAAGATGACAAAGAATGTTATTGCAGAATCTCTTTGCGATATTATTAACAAATCCCTGTCTACGGGAGTTGTTCCACATGAATGGAAAAAGGCTCTTGTAGTACCAATATTTAAAGCAGGAGATATTTTTTCGTTGAATAACTATCGCCCCATCTCAATCTTACCAACAGTGAGTAAAATTATCGAAAGGACCGTACATCAACAACTGAGCGAATTCATGAATGCGAATGATTTACTACACCCTAATCAATCTGGTTTCAGACCATTTCATTCCACATCAACTGCTCTTGCAAAACTTGTGAATCAGTGGTCTTTGAATATAGATAATCAAATTTCTGGAGTTGAATTCATAGATCTTCGGAAGGCATTTGACGAACCTTGCACAGATTTGTAACGAGTAACAAAATCGACGAAATCGACAGAACAAATACCAGGAATTTTCTCTCCTTGCATGCCAGATCGAATATACTTGCCCGATGTTTCTCTACTTTGCGTCGTTACTATCAAATACCCAATTTACTGGAAATTCCGTGAAACTTTCATTATGGGCTAATTCGATTTCATCACCGTTATAACACCGAGAGTCATTACACAGACTCATTTCGTTTTAAAACATGATTGTGAACCAAATTGTCTACTTTGATCTTAATTTGTAAAGTCATGCTATAGCATTTTCTTGTATTCACGCAGTTTCTTTTAAACTTGTGAATTGCGTCATAAGAAAGGAAAACGAAATTCCCAATTCAATGATTTGTTTCCTTTCAACAAAGAGGGAAGAGCTCTCTTCCAGGTTACAAAATTCGCGGTGAATGAAAACATTGCTACATATAATTTGCTATATTTTATGTCATTGGTAGTAATGACGCAAAGATAAGAAACCCTACGACACGCAATTAAAGGATAGAGAAGAAAAAAAGGCCTTTCATTCGTTCTATTACTTTCAAATACTTTGGTACTTGTGGCAAACTACAATAGACTATCAAGCATCTTATATTGGTCATCTATCATTCACCTGAATTCCTAACACACTCTTTCTTGAAAATTGATTATTTCTCTTACCTTGCACGAAAATTTGACGGTTTTACGTTGGAAACGGTTTCGAACCCGTTTTCAATGTAATGTACGATTTACCCAATAACGGATTTTGTCTAACCTTGCACAGATTTCTAGCGAGTAACAAAATCGACGAAATCAACAGAACAAATACAAGGAATTTTCTCTCCTTGTATAACACATGGAATATACTTGCCCGATGTTTCTCTACTTTGCGTCGTTTGCTACCAAATACCAAATTTACTTGAAATTAAGTGAAACTTTCATTATGAGCTAATTCGATTTCATCACCGTTATAACACCGAGAGTCATTACACAGACTCATTTCGTTTTAAAACATGATTGTGAACCAAATTATCTACTTTGATCTTAATTTGTAAAGTTATGCTATAGAATCACTATTTTCTTGTATTCACGCAGTTTCTTTTAAACTTGTGAATTGCGTCATAAGAAATGAAAACGAAATTCCCAATTCAATGATTTGTTTCCTTTCAACAAAGAGGGAAGAGCTCTCTACCAGATGAAATTCGTGGTGAATGAAAACATTGCTACATATAATTTACTTTATTTTACGTCATTGGTAGTAATGACGCAAAGAGAAGACACCCTACGACACGCAATTAAAGGATAGAGAAGAAAAAAAGGCCTTTCTATTACTATTACTTTCTTCTTTCTATTACTATCACGTTCTATTACTTTCAAATACTTTGGTTCTTGTGGCAAACTACAATTCATAACACACTCTTATTTGAAAAATAATTATTTCGTTTACTTGCACGAAAATTTGACGGTTTTACGTTGAAAACGGTTTCAAACCCGTTTTCAAAGTAATGTACGATTTACTCAATAACGGATTTTTGTAATTTTGTCGAACCTTGCACAGATTTGTAACGAGTAACAAAATCGACGAAATCGACAGAACAAATACCAGGAATTTTCTCTCCTTGCATACCAGATCGAATATACTTGTCCGATGTTTCTCTACTTTGCGTCGTTACTACCAAATACCCAATTTACTGGAAATTCCGTGAAACTTTCATTATGGGCTAATTCGATTTCATCTTCCGTTATAACACCGAGAGTCATTACACGGACTCATTTCGTTTTAAAACATGATTGTGAACCAAATTGTCTACTTTGATCTTAATTTGTAAAGTCATGCTATAGAATCACTATTTTCTTGTATTTACGCAGTTTCATTTAAACTTGTGAATTGCGTCATAAGAAATGAAAACGAAATTCAAGATTTGTTTCCTTTCAACAAAGAGCTTTGTAATAAATTCACAAAATTCGCGCTTTGTTACATATGTCGTTACATATAATTCACTATACATTGCGTCATTTTAAGTAATGACGCAAAGATAAGAAACCATAGGACACGCAATTAAAGATAGAGAAGAAAAAGGGCATTTCATTCGCTCTATTACTTTAAAATTCTTTGGTACTTGTGGCAAACTGCAAGTAATTAGACTATCAAGCATCTAAAATTGGTCATTTGTCATTCACGAATTCATAACGTTCCCTTTTTTGATAATCAATTTTTTCGTATACCTTGCCCGAAATTTTAACGGTTTTACACGTTGGGAATGGGTTCAAGCCCGTTTTCAATGTAATGTACAATTGTTCATTTGTCATTCACTTGAATTCATAGCGTTCTCTTTCTTGATAACCAATTATCTAGTGCACCTTGCACGAAAATTTAACGGTTTTATACCATTGGGAACAGGTTCAAGCCCGATTTCAATGTCATGTACGATTCACCCAGTAACGGATTTCTTTCTCCGATGTTTCTCTACTTTGCGTCGTTACTGCCAAATACCCAATTTACCGTAAATTCAATGAAATTCGAAAATTGTGCTAATTCGATTTCAGCACCGTTATAATGCCGACACTCATTACACAGACTTTGAAACCATGATCGTGAACCAAATTGTCTGATCTCTATTTGTCATGCTATAGAATCACTATTTTCTTGTATTCATGCAGTTTCTTTTAAACTTCTGATTTGCGTCATAAGAAATGAAAACAAAATTTACATTTTTAATGATTTGTTTCCTTTCAAGAAAGAAGAAAGAGCTTTTCTACCAGATTCACATAATTCGCGGTGTGTGAAAACATTGTTACATATAATTTACTATACATTGCGTTATTGGTTGTAATGACGCAAAGATAAGAAACCATAGGACACGCAATTAAAGGATAGAGAAGAAAAAAGGCATTTCATTCGTTCTATTACTTTCAAATACTTTAGTACTTGTGGCAAACGGCAATAGACTATCATGCATCTTACATTGGTCATTTATCATTTACTTGAATTCACAGCGCAGTCTTTCTTGAAAATTAATTATTTCGTTTACGTTGCACGAAAAATTGACGCTTTTACGTTGGAAATGGTTTCAAACCTATTTCAACGTAATGTACGATTTACCTAATAACTTATTTTTGTTTTGTCGAACCTTGCACAGATTTCTAGCAAGTAACAAAATCGACGAAATCGACAAAACAAATACAAGGAATTTTCTCTCCTTACATACCAGATCGAATATACCGATGTTTCTCTACTTAGCGTCGTTGCTACCAAATACCCAATTTACTGGAAATTTAGTGAAATTTTCATTATGGGCTAGTTCGATCTCATCACCGTTCGAGAATCATTACACAGAATAATTTTGTTTTAAAACATGATCGTGAACCAAATTGTCTACTTTGATCTTAATTTGTAAAGTCATTCTATAGAATCACTATTTTCTTGTATTCACGCAGTTTCTTTAAAACTTGTGAATGCGTCATAAGAAATGAAAAAGAAAGTCCGAATTCAATGATTTGTTTCCTCTCAACAAAGAAGAAAGAGCTTTGCACCTAATTCACAAAATTCGTGCTGTGTTACATATGTTGTTACACATAATTTAATATACATTGCGTCATTGGCAAAGACACAAAGGACAAAAACCGCAGGACACGGAATCAAAGATAGAGAAGAAAAAGGGCATTTCATTCGCTCTATTACTTTCAAATTCTTTGGTATTTGTGGCAAACTGCAAGTAATTAGATTATCAAGCATCTAAAATTGGTAATTTGTTATTCACGAATTCATAGCGTTCTCTTTCTTGATAATCAATTATTTTAGTACCTTGCACGAAATTTTAACGGTTTTACACGTTGGGAACGGGTTCAAGCCCGTTTTCAATGTAATGTACAGCTGTCACTTGTTATTCACTTGAATTCATAGCGTTCTCTTTCTTGATAACCAACTATTTAGTACACCTTGCACGAACATTTAGCGGTTTTACACATTGGGAACGGGTTTAAGCCCGATTTCAATGCCATGTACGATTCACCCAGTACGGATTTCTTTCTCCGATGTTTCTTTATTTTGCGTCGTTACTGCCAAAGGCCTTTCATTCGTTCTATTACTTTCAAATACTTTGGTACTTGTGGCAAACTGCAATAGACTATCAAGCATCTTATATTGGCCATTTATCATTCATTTCAATTCATAACACACTCTTATTTGAAAAATAATTATTTCGTTTACCTTGCACGAAAATTTGACGGTTTTACGTTGAAAACGGTTTCAAACCAGTTTTCAAAGTAATATACGATTTACCCAATAACGGACTTTTGTCATTTTGTCGAACCTTGCACAGATTTGTAACGAGTAACAAAATCGACGAAATTGACAGAACAAATACCAGGAATTTTCTCTCCTTGCATACCAGATCGAATATACTTGCCCGATGTTCCTCTACTTTGCGTCGTTACTACCAAATACCCAATTTACTGGAAATTCCGTGAAACTTTCATTATGGGCTAATTCGATTTCATCACCGTTATAACACCGAGAGTCATTACACACACTCATTTCGTTTTAAAACATGATTGTGAACCAAATTGTCGACTTTGCTCTTCATTTGTAAAGTCATGCTATGGAATCAGTATTTTCTTGTATTCACATAGTTTCTTTTAAATTTGTGACTTGCCTCATAAGAAATGAAAACGAAATTCCCAATTCAATGATTTGTTTCCTTTCAACAAAGAAGAAAGAGCTTTGTACCTAATTCACAAAATTCGCGCTGTGTTACATATGTTGTTACATATAATTTACTATACATTGCGTCATTGGTAGTAATGACGCAAAAATAAGAAACCATAGGACAAGCAATTACAGATAGAGAAGAAAAAGGGCATTTCATTCTCTCTATTACTTTCAAATTCTTTGAAACTTGTGGCAATCTGGAAGTAATTAGACTATCAAGCATCTAAAATTGGTAATTTGTCATTCACGAGTTCAAAGTGTTCTGTTTCTTGATAATCAATCATTTCGTATACCTTGCACGAGATTTTTAACGGTTTTACACGTTGGGAATGGGTTCAAGCCCGTTTTCAATGTAATGTGCAATTGTTCACCTTGTCACACTCTTTCTTGAAAATTGATTATTTCTTTTACCTTGCACGAAATTTGACGGTTTTACGTTGGAAACGGTTTCGAACCCGTTTTCAATGAAATGTACATTGTAATTCATAGCGTTCTCTTTCTTGATAACCAATCATTTAGTACATCTTGCACCAAAATTTAACGGTTTTATACCACTGGGAACGTGTCATGTACGATTCACCCAGTAACTGATTCTTTCTCCGATGTTACTCTACTTTGCGTCGTTACCGCCAAATACCCAATTTACCGTAAATTCAATGAAACTTCCAAAATTCTGCTAGTTCGATTTCAGCACCGTTATAATGCCGAGACTCATTACACAGACTTTGAAACCACAATCGTGAACCCAAATTGTGCGATCCTAATTTGTAAAGTCATGCTGTAGAATCACTATGTTCTTGTATTATGCAGTTTCTTTTAAACTTGTGTGATTTTGTGTCATCAGAAATGAAAACTAAATTCACATTTTTAATGATTGTTTTCCTTTCAACAAAGAAGAAAGAGCTCTCTACCAGATTAACAAAATTGCGGTGTGTGAAAACATTGCTTCATATAATTTACTATATTCTGCGTCATTGGTAGTAATGACGCAAAGATAAGAAACCATAGGACACGCAATTAGATAGAGAAGAAAAAAGGCCTTTCATTTCTTCTATTACTTTCAAATAGTTTGGTACTTGTGGCAAACTGCAATCGACTATCAAGCATCTTATATTGGTCATGTATCATTCACTTGAATTCATAACACACTCTTTCTTGAAAATGAATTATTTCGTTTACCTTGCACGTAAATTTGACGGTTTTACTTTGGAAACTGTTTCAAACCCGTTTTCAATGTAATATACGATTTACCCAATAGGGGATTTTTGTCATTTTGTCTAACCTTGCACAGATTACTAGCGAGTAACAAAATCGACGAAATCTACAGAACAAATACAAGGAATTTTCTATCCTTGTATAACCACATCGAATATACTAGCAAGATGTTTCTCTTAGTGTCGTTACTACCAAATACCCAATTTACTGGAAATTTAGTGAAACTTTCATGGGCTAATTCAATTTCATCAGCGTTATAATACTGATAGTCATTACACAGAGTAATTTCGTTTGAAAACATGATCGTGAACTCAATTTTCTACTTTGATCTTAATTTGTAAAGTCATGCTATAGAATCACTATTTCTAACTGGTGTCAACTGGTTTTAACTGGTCTCAACTGGTTTCAACTGGTTTCATCTGGACTCAACTGGTTTTAATTGGGTTCAACTGGTGTCAACTGGTTTTAACTGGTCTCAACTGTTCTCGACTGGTCTTAACTGTTTTTTTTTCTGGTTTCAAATGGTTTTAACTGGTCTCAACTGGTTGTACTAGTTTCAACTGGTTTTAACTGGTTTCATCTGGTTTCAACTAATTTGAAATGGTCTCAACTGGTTTCAACTGGTTTCATCTGGACTCAACTGGTTTTAATTGGGTTCAACTGGCCTTAACTGTTCTCGATTGGTCTTAACTGTTTTTTTCTGGTTTCAAATGGTTTTGACTGGTCTCAACTGGTTGTACTAGTTTCAACTGGTTTTAACTGGTTTCATCTGGTTTCAACTAATTTGAAATGGTCTCAACTGGTTTTAACTGGTTTCATCTGGACTCAACTGGTTTTAATTGGGTTCAACTGGTGTCAACTGGTTTTAACTGGTCTCAACTGTTCTCGACTGGTCTTAACTGTTTTTTTTTCTGGTTTCAAATGGTTTTAACTGGTCTCAACTGGTTGTACTAGTTTCAACTGGTTTTAACTGGTTTCATCTGGTTTCAACTAATTTGAAATGGTCTCAACTGGTTTCAACTGGTTTCATCTGGACTCAACTGGTTTTAATTGGTTTCAACTGGCCTTAACTGTTCTCGATTGGTCTTAACTGTTTTTTCTGGTTTCAAATGGTTTTGACTGGTCTCAACTGGTTGTACTAGTTTCATCTGGTTTCAACTAATTTGAAATGGTCTCAACTGGTTTTAACTGGTTTCATCTGATCTCAACTACTTTTAATTGGTTTCATCTGGTTTCAACTGGTGTCAACTTGCTTTAACTGGTTTGAACTGGTCTCAACTGGTTTTAACTGGGTTCAACTGATTTCAACTGGTTTGAACTGGTCTCAACTAGTTTCAATTGGTTTCATCTGATTTCAACTGGTTTGAACTGGTCTCAACTTTTTTTAACTGGTTTAAACTGGTTTGAACTGGTTTCATCTGGTTTCAACTGGTTTGAACTGCTCTCAACTGGTTTTAACTGGTTTCATCTGGTTTCAACTAGTCTCAACTTCTTTTAAATGGTTTAAACTGGTTTGAACTGGTTTCATCTGGTTTCAACTGGTTTGAACTGCTCTCAACTGGTTTTAACTGGTTTTATCTGGTTTTAACTGGTCTCAACTTGTTTTAACTGGTTTGAACTGGTCTCAACTGATTTTAATTTGGTTCATCCGGTTTGAACGGGTTTGATCTGGTCTCAACCGGTTTTAAGTGGGTTCAACTGATTTCAATTGGGTTGAACTGGTCTCAACTAGTTTGAACTGGTTTCATCTGATATCAACTGGTTTAAACTGGTCTCATTTTTTTAACTGGTTTCAACTGGTTTGAACTCGTTTCATCTGGTTTCAACTGGTTTGAACTGCTCTCAACTGGTTTTAACTGGTTTCAACTGGTCTCAACTAATTTGGACTGGTTTCAGCTGGCCTCAACTGGTTTGAACTGGTTTCAACTGGTCTCAGCTGGCCTCAACTGATTTGAACTGGGTTCAGCTGGTCTCAGCTGGTTTGAACTGGTTTGAACTGGTCTCAACTGGTCTTAACTGCTTTTTTCCGGGTTTCAAATGGTTTTAACTGATCTCAACTGGTTGTACTAGTTTCAACTGCTTTTTACTGGTTTCATCTGGTTTTAACTAATTTGAAAGGGTCTCAACTGGTTTCAATTGGTTTCATCTGGACTCAACTGGTTTTAATTGGGTTCAACTGGTGTCAACTGGTTTTAACTGGTCTCAACTGGTTTCAACTGGCAAAAACTGTTCTCGACTGGTCTTAACTGTTTTTTTTTCTGGTTTCAAATGGTTTTACCTGGTCTCAACTGGTTGTACTAGTTTCAACTGGTTTTAACTGGTTTCATCTGGTTTCAACTGGTCTCAACTTGCTTTAACTGGTTTGAACTGGTCTCAACTGGTTTTAACTGGGTTCAAAAGATTTCAACTGGTTTGAACTGGTCTCAACTAGTTTCAATTGGTTTCATCTGATTTCAACTGGTTTGAACTGGTCTCAACTTTTTTTAACTGGTCTCAACTTTTTTTAACTGGTTTAAACTGGTTTGAACTGGTTTCATCTGGTTTCAACTGGTTTGAACTGCTCTGAACTGGTTTTAACTGGTTTCATCTGGTTTCAACTAGTCTCAACTTGTTTTAACTGGTTTAAACTGGTTTGAACTGGTTTCATCTGGTTTCAACTGGTTTGAACTGATCTCAACTGGTTTTAACTGGTTTCATCTGGTTTTAACTGGTTTCATCTCGTTTTAACTGGTCTCAACTTGTTTTAACTGGTTTGAACTGGTCTCAACTGATTTTAATTGGGTTCATCCGGGTTGAACGGGTTTGATCTGGTCTCAACAGGTTTTAATTGGGTTCAACTGATTTCAACTGGTTTGAACTGGTCTCAACTAGTTTGAACTGGTTTCATCTGATATCAACTGGTTTAAACTGGTCTCAACTTTTTTAAACTGGTTTCAACTGGTTTGAACTCGTTTCATCTGGTTTCAACTGGTTTGAACTGCTCTCAACTGGTTTTAACTGGTTTCAACTGGTCTCAACTGATTTGGACTGGTTTCAGCTGGCCTCAACTGGTTTGAACTGGTTTCAACTGGTCTCAGGTGGTCTCAACTGGTTTGAACTGGGTTCACCTGGTCTCAGCTGGTTTTAACTGGTCTCAACTGGTCTCAACTGGTCTTAACTGCTTTTTTTCCGGGTTTCAAATGGTTTTAACTGATCTCAACTGGTTGTACTAGTTTCAACTGGTTTTTACTGGTTTCATCTGGTTTTAACTAATTTGAAAGGGTCTCAACTGGTTTCAATTGGTTTCATCTGGACTGAACTGGTTTTAATTGGGTTCAACTGGTGTCAACTGGTTTTAACTGGTCTCAACTGGTTTCAACTGGCCTCAACTGTTCTCGAGTGGTCTTAACTGTTTTTTTTCTGGTTTCAAATGGTTTTACCTGGTCTCAACTGGTTGTACTAGTTTCAACTGGTTTTAACTGGTTTCATCTGGTTTCAACTGGTCTCAACTTGCTTTAACTGGTTTGTTAGATAGAGACCGTACAAGACATGGTGGCGGTGTGGCTGTATATATTTCCAAAAGATTCAACTATAAAATAAGAGACGATTTGAATTCATCTATTTTAGAATGCCTTTGGTTTGAATAGAATTATCCAAATAAGCCTTCCATCCTTGTAGGGGAATTTTACAGACCTCCGAATTCTCACGCTGATTTCTTTGACGAATTAGAGAGGACTTTGGGCTCTGCTCTCTCGGAACATATGAGTTGTACAGTATTATATTAGGTGATTTCAATTGTAATTATATGCCACACCAACATGATGTGAATGCCGAAAAAGTTATGTTTTATACAAATATGTACGGACCAAGTCAGTTACAAATACTGCTTCTACTTTTACTGCTTTTACTTTAATTGATTTGATATTTGTATCAAAGAACTTTACAGTGAATGGGGAATATTTGAGACTAGCATTAGTGATCATTATTTGGTATATGCTATTCGGGACTTCAGTGCAAAGATCCATCAAAAATCTGAATGTGCGTAATTTCGCTCATTAATAAATCTTAATGAGGAGGAATTTTATAGTGATTTGAGAAGTGCTCCGTGGCAGGTCATAAAAGATATAGACGACGTTGATGATACGTGGGATATGTGGTTGACTCTTTTCAATAATGTTGTCAACAAGCATATACCTTTGCGCAAAAAGCGGATAAGAAAACATGCATGTCCATGGATATCTGATGAGGTTGTTAAGCTCATGACGGAACGTGATAAAGTTCTCAAAGCTCCTAAAACTAACAACAGCAATGATCTTTCGAATACCTATAAATATCTAAAACACAAAGTTACTCATCTCATGAGAATAAGAAAAAAACAGTATAACACTGACCAAATTTTACAAAATCGTAACAGCAGTAAAAAAATGTGGAAGAGCTTGAGAGAATTTACGCCTAAATCATCACTCATTTCTCCCAATACCATAAAGGTTGATGATGCAGAAGTATCGGACAACGCAATTATTGCTGAAGCATTCAACAATTTTTTCATATCTAATGCTACTAAAATTACAAAAGATCTGCAGAGAAATACTTCTCAAATGATATTAGATGAGGACAAAGGCTTTGTTCCTTCTCATTCTCAATTTAAATTAAGTATGATAACGAGAGATTTTGTATTTAGACAGTTCGAGCTTCTTGGCATAGATAAAGCAACCGGAGAAGGTCACATCGGCTACAAACTTTTAAAGATGACAAAGAATGTTATTGCAGAATCTCTTTGCGATATCATTAACAAATCCCTGTCTACGGGAGGTGTTCCACATGAATGGAAAAAGGCTCTTGTAGTACCAATATTCAAAGCAGGAGATATTTTTTCGTTGAATAACTATCGCCCCATTTCAATCTTACCAACAGTGAGTAAAATTATCGAAAGGACCGTACATCAACAACTGAGCGAATTCATGAATGCGAATGATTTACTACACCCTAATCAATCTGGTTTCAGACCATTTCATTCCACATCAACTGCTCTTGCAAAACTTGTGAATCAGTGGTCTTTGAATATAGATAATCAAATTTCTGGAGTTGAATTCATAGATCTTCGGAAGGCATTTGACGAACCTTGCACAGATTTGTAACGAGTAACAAAATCGACGAAATCGACAGAACAAATACCAGGAATTTTCTCTCCTTGCATGCCAGATCGATGTTTCTCTACTTTGCGTCGTTACTATCAAATACCCAATTTACTGGAAATTTCGTGAAACTTTCATTATGGGCTAATTCGATTTCATCACCGTTATAACACCGAGAGTCATTACACAGACTCATTTCGTTTTAAAACATGATTGTGAACCAAATTGTCTACTTTGATCTTAATTTGTAAAGTCATGCTATAGCATTTTCTTGTATTCACGCAGTTTCTTTTAAACTTGTGAATTGCGTCATAAGAAAGGAAAACGAAATTCCCAATTCAATGATTTGTTTCCTTTCAACAAAGAGGGAAGAGCTCTCTTCCAGATTTACAAAATTCGCGGTGAATGAAAACATTGCTACATATAATTTGCTATATTTTATGTCATTGGTAGTAATGACGCAAAGATAAGAAACCCTACGACACGCAATTAAAAGGATAGAGAAGAAAAAAAGGCCTTTCATTCGTTCTATTACTTTCAAATACTTTGGTACTTGTGGCAAACTACAATAGACTATCAAGCATCTTATATTGGTCATCTATCATTCACCTGAATTCCTAACACACTCTTTCTTGAAAATTGATTATTTCTCTTACCTTGCACGAAAATTTGACGGTTTTACGTTGGGAACGGTTTCGAACCCGTTTTCAATGTAATGTACGATTTACCCAATAACGGATTTTGTCTAACCTTGCACAGATTTCTAGCGAGTAACAAAATCGACGAAATCAACAGAACAAATACAAGGAATTTTCTCTCCTTGTATAACACATGGAATATACTTGCCCGATGTTTCTCTACTTTGCGTCGTTTGCTACCAAATACCAAATTTACTTGAAATTAAGTGAAACTTTCATTATGAGCTAATTCGATTTCATCACCGTTATAACACCGAGAGTCATTACACAGACTCATCTCGTTTTAAAACATGATTGTGAACCAAATTATCTACTTTGATCTTAATTTGTAAAGTTATGCTATAGAATCACTATTTTCTTGTATTCACGCAGTTTCTTTTAAACTTGTGAATTGCGTCATAAGAAATGAAAACGAAATTCCCAATTCAATGATTTGTTTCCTTTCAACAAAGAGGGAAGAGCTCTCTACCAGATGAAATTCGTGGTGAATGAAAACATTGCTACATATAATTTACTTTATTTTACGTCATTGGTAGTAATGACGCAAAGAGAAGACACCCTACGACACGCAATTAAAGGATAGAGAAGAAAAAAAGGCCTTTCTATTACTATTACTTTCTTCTTTCTATTACTAGTTTACTTGCACGAAAATTTGACGGTTTTACGTTGAAAACGGTTTCAAACCCGTTTTCAAAGTAATGTACGATTTACTCAATAACGGATTTTTGTAATTTTGTCGAACCTTGCACAGATTTGTAACGAGTAACAAAATCGACGAAATCGACAGAACAAATACCAGGAATTTTCTCTCCTTGCATACCAGATCGAATATACTTGTCCGATGTTTCTCTACTTTGCGTCGTTACTATCAAATACCCAATTTACTGGAAATTCCGTGAAACTTTCATTATGGGCTAATTCGATTTCATCACCGTTATAACACCGAGAGTCATTACACAGACTCATTTCGTTTTAAAACATGATTGTGAACCAAATTGTCTACTTTGATCTTAATTTGTAAAGTCATGCTATATAGCATTTTCTTGTATTCACGCAGTTTCTTTTAAACTTGTGAATTGCGTCATAAGAAAGGAAAACGAAATTCCCAATTCAATGATTTGTTTCCTTTCAACAAAAAAGGATAGAGAAGAAAAAAAGGCCTTTCATTCGTTCTATTACTTTCAAATACTTTGGTACTTGTGGCAAACTACAATAGACTATCAAGCATCTTATATTGGTCATCTATCATTCACCTGAATTCCTAACACACTCTTTCTTGAAAATTGATTATTTCTCTTACCTTGCACGAAAATTTGACGGTTTTACGTTGGGAACGGTTTCGAACCCGTTTTCAATGTAATGTACGATTTACCCAATAACGGATTTTGTCTAACCTTGCACAGATTTCTAGCGAGTAACAAAATCGACGAAATCAACAGAACAAATACAAGGAATTTTCTCTCCTTGTATAACACATGGAATATACTTGCCCGATGTTTCTCTACTTTGCGTCGTTTGCTACCAAATACCAAATTTACTTGAAATTAAGTGAAACTTTCATTATGAGCTAATTCGATTTCATCACCGTTATAACACCGAGAGTCATTACACAGACTCATCTCGTTTTAAAACATGATTGTGAACCAAATTATCTACTTTGATCTTAATTTGTAAAGTTATGCTATAGAATCACTATTTTCTTGTATTCACGCAGTTTCTTTTAAACTTGTGAATTGCGTCATAAGAAATGAAAACGAAATTCCCAATTCAATGATTTGTTTCCTTTCAACAAAGAGGGAAGAGCTCTCTACCAGATGAAATTCGTGGTGAATGAAAACATTGCTACATATAATTTACTTTATTTTACGTCATTGGTAGTAATGACGCAAAGAGAAGACACCCTACGACACGCAATTAAAGGATAGAGAAGAAAAAAAGGCCTTTCTATTACTATTACTTTCTTCTTTCTATTACTATCACGTTCTATTACTTTCAAATACTTTGGTTCTTGTGGCAAACTACAATTCATAACACACTCTTATTTGAAAAATAATAATTTCGTTTACTTGCACGAAAATTTGACGGTTTTACGTTGAAAACGGTTTCAAACCCGTTTTCAAAGTAATGTACGATTTACTCAATAACGGATTTTTGTAATTTTGTCGAACCTTGCACAGATTTGTAACGAGTAACAAAATCGACGAAATCGACAGAACAAATACCAGGAATTTTCTCTCCTTGGATACCAGATCGAATATACTTGTCCGATGTTTCTCTACTTTGCGTCGTTACTACCAAATACCCAATTTACTGGAAATTCCGTGAAACTTTCATTATGGGCTAATTCGATTTCATCTTCCGTTATAACACCGAGAGTCATTACACGGACTCATTTCGTTTTAAAACATGATTGTGAACCAAATTGTCTACTTTGATCTTAATTTGTAAAGTCATGCTATAGAATCAGTATTTTCTTGTATTTACGCAGTTTCATTTAAACTTGTGAATTGCGTCATAAGAAATGAAAACGAAATTCAAAATTTGTTTCCTTTCAACAAAGAGCTTTGTAATAAATTCACAAAATTCGCGCTTTGTTACATATGTCGTTACATATAATTCACTATACATTGCGTCATTTTAAGTAATGACGCAAAGATAAGAAACCATAGGACACGCAATTAAAGATAGAGAAGAAAAAGGGCATTTCATTCGCTCTATTACTTTAAAATTCTTTGGTACTTGTGGCAAACTGGAAGTAATTAGACTATCAAGCATCTAAAATTGGTCATTTGTCATTCAGGAATTCATAACGTTCCCTTTTTTGATAATCAATTTTTTCGTATACCTTGCCCGAAATTTTAACGGTTTTACACGTTTTGAATGGGTTCAAGCCCGTTTTCAAGGTAATGTACAATTGTTCATTTGTCATTCACTTGAATTCATAGCGTTCTCTTTCTTGATAACCAATTATCTAGTGCACCTTGCACGAAAATTTAACGGTTTTATACCATTGGGAACAGGTTCAAGCCCGATTTCAATGTCATGTACGATTCACCCAGTAACGGATTTCTTTCTCCGATGTTTCTCTACTTTGCGTCGTTACTGCCAAATACCCAATTTACCGTAAATTCAATGAAATTCGAAAATTGTGCTAATTCGATTTCAGCACCGTTATAATGCCGACACTCATTACACAGACTTTGAAACCATGATCGTGAACCAAATTGTCTGATCTCTATTTGTCATGCTATAGAATCACTATTTTCTTGTATTCATGCAGTTTCTTTTAAACTTCTGATTTGCGTCATAAGAAATGAAAACAAAATTTACATTTTTAATGATTTGTTTCCTTTCAAGAAAGAAGAAAGAGCTTTTCTACCAGATTCACATAATTCGCGGTGTGTGAAAACATTGTTACATATAATTTACTATACATTGCGTTATTGGTTGTAATGACGCAAAGATAAGAAACCATAGGACACGCAATTAAAGGATAGAGAAGAAAAAAGGCATTTCATTCGTTCTATTACTTTCAAATACTTTAGTACTTGTGGCAAACGGCAATAGACTATCATGCATCTTACATTGGTCATTTATCATTTACTTGAATTCACAGCGCAGTCTTTCTTGAAAATTAATTATTTCGTTTACGTTGCACGAAAAATTGACGCTTTTACGTTGGAAATGTTTCAAACCTATTTCAACGTAATGTACGATTTACCTAATAACTTATTTTTGTTTTGTCGAACCTTGCACAGATTTCTAGCAAGTAACAAAATCGACGAAATCGACAAAACAAATACAAGGAATTTTCTCTCCTTATATACCAGATCGAATATACCGATGTTTCTCTACTTAGCGTCGTTGCTACCAAATACCCAATTTACTGGAAATTTAGTGAAATTTTCATTATGGGCTAGTTCGATCTCATCACCGTTCGAGAATCATTACACAGAATAATTTTGTTTTAAAACATGATCGTGAACCAAATTGTCTACTTTGATCTTAATTTGTAAAGTCATTCTATAGAATCACTATTTTCTTGTATTCACGCAGTTTCTTTAAAACTTGTGAATGCGTCATAAGAAATGAAAAAGAAAGTCCGAATTCAATGATTTGTTTCCTCTCAACAAAGAAGAAAGAGCTTTGCACCTAATTCACAAAATTCGTGTTGTGTTACATATGTTGTTACACATAATTTAATATACATTGCGTCATTGGCAAAGACACAAAGGACAAAAACCGCAGGACACGGAATCAAAGATAGAGAAGAAAAAGGGCATTTCATTCGCTCTATTACTTTCAAATTCTTTGGTATTTGTGGCAAACTGCAAGTAATTAGATTATCAAGCATCTAAAATTGGTAATTTGTTATTCACGAATTCATAGCGTTCTCTTTCTTGATAATCAATTATTTTAGTACCTTGCACGAAATTTTAACGGTTTTACACGTTGGGAACGGGTTCAAGCCCGTTTTCAATGTAATGTACAGCTGTCACTTGTTATTCGCTTGAATTCATAGCGTTCTCTTTCTTGATAACCAACTATTTAGTACACCTTGCACGAACATTTAGCGGTTTTACACATTGGGAACGGGTTTAAGCCCGATTTCAATGCCATGTACGATTCACCCAGTACGGATTTCTTTCTCCGATGTTTCTTTATTTTGCGTCGTTACTGCCAAAGGCCTTTCATTCGTTCTATTACTTTCAAATACTTTGGTACTTGTGGCAAACTGCAATAGACTATCAAGCATCTTATATTGGCCATTTATCATTCATTTCAATTCATAACACACTCTTATTTGAAAAATAATTATTTCGTTTACCTTGCACGAAAATTTGACGGTTTTACGTTGAAAACGGTTTCAAACCAGTTTTCAAAGTAATATACGATTTACCCAATAACGGATTCTTGTCATTTTGTCGAACCTTGCACAGATTTGTAACGAGTAACAAAATCGACGAAATTGACAGAACAAATACAAGGAATTTTCTCTCCTTGCATACCAGATCGAATATACTTGCCCGATGTTCCTCTACTTTGCGTCGTTACTACCAAATACCCAATTTACTGGAAATTCCGTGAAACTTTCATTATGGGCTAATTCGATTTCATCACCGTTATAACACCGAGAGTCATTACACAGACTCATTTCGTTTTAAAACATGATTGTGAACCAAATTGTCTACTTTGCTCTTCATTTGTAAAGTCATGCTATGGAATCAGTATTTTCTTGTATTCACATAGTTTCTTTTAAATTTGTGACTTGCCTCATAAGAAATGAAAACGAAATTCCCAATTCAATGATTTGTTTCCTTTCAACAAAGAAGAAAGAAATTCCCAATTCAATGATTTGTTTCCTTTCAACAAAGAAGAAAGAGCTTTGTACCTAATTCACAAAATTCGCGCTGTGTTACATATGTTGTTACATATAATTTACTATACATTGCGTCATTGGTAGTAATGACGCAAAAATAAGAAACCATAGGACAAGCAATTACAGAGAGAGAAGAAAAAGGGCATTTCATTCTCTCTATTACTTTCAAATTCTTTGAAACTTGTGGCAATCTGCAAGTAATTAGACTATCAAGCATCTAAAATTGGTAATTTGTCATTCACGAGTTCATAGTGTTCTGTTTCTTGATAATCAATCATTTCGTATACCTTGCACGAGATTTTTAACGGTTTTACACGTTGGGAATGGGTTCAAGCCCGTTTTCAATGTAATGTGCAATTGTTCACTTGTCACACTCTTTCTTGAAAATTGATTATTTCTTTTACCTTGCACGAAAATTTGACGGTTTTACGTTGGAAACGGTTTCGAACCCGTTTTCAATGAAATGTACATTGTAATTCATAGCGTTCTCTTTCTTGATAACCAATCATTTAGTACATCTTGCACCAAAATTTAACGGTTTTATACCACTGGGAACGTGTCATGTACGATTCACCCAGTAACTGATTTCTTTCTCCGATGTTACTCTACTTTGCGTCGTTACCGCCAAATACCCAATTTACCGTAAATTCAATGAAACTTCCAAAATTCTGCTAGTTCGATTTCAGCACCGTTATAATGCCGAGACTCATTACACAGACTTTGAAACCACAATCGTGAACCAAATTGTGCGATCCTAATTTGTAAAGTCATGCTGTAGAATCACTATGTTCTTGTATTATGCAGTTTCTTTTAAACTTGTGTGATTTGTGTCATCAGAAATGAAAACTAAATTCACATTTTTAATGATTTGTTTCCTTTCAACAAAGAAGAAAGAGCTCTCTACCAGATTAACAAAATTGCGGTGTGTGAAAACATTGCTTCATATAATTTACTATATTCTGCGTCATTGGTAGTAATGACGCAAAGATAAGAAACCATAGGACACGCAATTAGGATAGAGAAGAAAAAGGGCCTTTCATTTCTTCTATTACTTTCAAATAGTTTGGTACTTGTGGCAAACTGCAATCGACTATCAAGCATCTTATATTGGTCATGTATCATTCACTTGAATTCATAACACACTCTTTCTTGAAAATGAATTATTTCGTTTACCTTGCACGTAAATTTGACGGTTTTACTTTGGAAACTGTTTCAAACCCGTTTTCAATGTAATATACGATTTACCCAATAGGGGATTTTTGTCATTTTGTCTAACCTTGCACAGATTTCTAGCGAGTAACAAAATCGACGAAATCTACAGAACATATACAAGGAATTTTCTATCCTTGTATAACCACATCGAATATACTAGCAAGATGTTTCTCTTAGCGTCATTATTACCAAATACCCAATTTACTGGAAATTTAGTGAAACTTTCATGGGCTAATTCAATTTCATCAGCGTTATAATACTGATAGTCATTACACAGAGTAATTTCGTTTGAAAACATGATCGTGAACTCAATTTTCTACTTTGATCTTAATTTGTAAAGTCATGCTATAGAATCACTATTTCTAACTGGTGTCAACTGGTTTTAACTGGTCTCAACTGGTTTCAACTGGTTTCATCTGGACTCAACTGGTTTTAATTGGGTTCAACTGGTGTCAACTGGTTTTAACTGGTCTCAACTGTTCTCGACTGGTCTTAACTGTTTTTTTTTCTGGTTTCAAATGGTTTTAACTGGTCTCAACTGGTTGTACTAGTTTCAACTGGTTTTAACTGGTTTCATCTGGTTTCAACTAATTTGAAATGGTCTCAACTGGTTTCAACTGGTTTCATCTGGACTCAACTGGTTTTAATTGGGTTCAACTGGCCTTAACTGTTCTCGATTGGTCTTAACTGTTTTTTTCTGGTTTCAAATGGTTTTGACTGGTCTCAACTGGTTGTACTAGTTTCAACTGGTTTTAACTGGTTTCATCTGGTTTCAACTAATTTGAAATGGTCTCAACTGGTTTTAACTGGTTTCATCTGGACTCAACTGGTTTTAATTGGGTTCAACTGGTGTCAACTGGTTTTAACTGGTCTCAACTGTTCTCGACTGGTCTTAACTGTTTTTTTTCTGGTTTCAAATGGTTTTAACTGGTCTCAACTGGTTGTACTAGTTTCAACTGGTTTTAACTGGTTTCATCTGGTTTCAACTAATTTGAAATGGTCTCAACTGGTTTCAACTGGTTTCATCTGGACTCAACTGGTTTTAATTGGTTTCAACTGGCCTTAACTGTTCTCGATTGGTCTTAACTGTTTTTTTCTGGTTTCAAATGGTTTTGACTGGTCTCAACTGGTTGTACTAGTTTCATCTGGTTTCAACTAATTTGAAATGGTCTCAACTGGTTTTAACTGGTTTCATCTGATCTCAACTACTTTTAATTGGTTTCATCTGGTTTCAACTGGTCTCAACTTGCTTTAACTGGTTTGAACTGGTCTCAACTGGTTTTAACTGGGTTCAACTGATTTCAACTGGTTTGAACTGGTCTCAACTAGTTTCAATTGGTTTCATCTGATTTCAACTGGTTTGAACTGGTCTCAACTTTTTTTAACTGGTTTAAACTGGTTTGAACTGGTTTCATCTGGTTTCAACTGGTTTCAACTGCTCTCAATTGGTTTTAACTGGTTTCATCTGGTTTCAACTGGTCTCAACTTGTTTTAACTGGTTTAAACTGGTTTGAACTGGTTTCATCTGGTTTCAACTGGTTTGAACTGCTCTCAACTGGTTTTAACTGGTTTCATCTGGTTTGAACTGGTCTCAACTTGTTTTAACTGGTTTGAACTGGTTTCAATTGATTTTAATTGGGTTCATCCGGTTTGAACGGGTTTGATCTGGTCTCAACAGGTTTTAATTGGGTTCAACTGATTTCAACTCGTTTGAACTGGTCTCAACTAGTTTGAACTGGTTTCATCTGATATCAACTGGTTTAAACTGGTCTCAACTTTTTTTAACTGGTTTCAACTGGTTTGAACTCGTTTCATCTGGTTTCAACTGGTTTGAACTGCTCTCAACTGGTTTTAACTGGTTTCAACTGGTCTCAACTGATTTGGACTGGTTTCAGATGGCCTCAACCGGTTTGAACTGGGTTCAACTGGTCTCAGCTGGTTTTAACTGGTTTGAACTGGTTGTACTAGTTTCAACTGCTTTTTACTGGTTTCATCTGGTTTTAACTAATCTGAAAGGGTCTAAACTGGTTTCAATTGGGTTCATCTGGACTCAACTGGTTTTAATTGGGTTCAACTGGTGTCAACTGGTTTCAACTGGTCTCAACTGGTTTTAACTGGCCTCAACTGCTCTCGACTGGTCTTTACTGTTTTTTCTGGCTTCAAATGGTTTTACCTGGTCTCAACTGGTTTTAACTGGTTTCATCTGGTTTCAACTGGTCTCAACTTGCTTTAACTGGTTTGAACTGGTCTCAACTGGATTTAACTGGGTTCAACTGATTTCAACTGGTTTGAACTGGTCTCAACTAGTTTCAATTGGTTTCATCTGATTTCAACTGGTTTGAACTGGTCTCAACTTTTTTTAACTGGTTTAAACTGGTTTGAACTGGTTTCATCTGGTTTCAACTGGTTTGAACTGCTCTCAACTGGTTTTAACTGGTTTCATCTGGTTTCAACTAGTCTCAACTTCTTTTGAATGGTTTAAACTGGTTTGAACTGGTTTCATCTGGTTTCAACTGGTTTGAACTGCTCTCAACTGGTTTTAACTGGTTTTATCTGGTTTTAACTGGTCTCAACTTGTTTTAACTGGTTTGAACTGGTCTCAACTGATTTTAATTTGGTTCATCCGGTTTGAACGGGTTTGATCTGGTCTCAACAGGTTTTAATTGGGTTCAACTGATTTCAATTGGGTTGAACTGGTCTCAACTAGTTTGAACTGGTTTCATCTGATATCAACTGGTTTAAACTGGTCTCATTTTTTTAACTGGTTTCAACTGGTTTGAACTCGATTCATCTGGTTTCAACTGGTTTGAACTGCTCTCAACTGGTTTTAACTGGTTTCAACTGGTCTCAACTAATTTGGACTGGTTTCAGCTGGCCTCAACTGGTTTGAACTGGTTTCAACTGGTCTCAGCTGGCCTCAACTGATTTGAACTGGGTTCAGCTGGTCTCAGCTGGTTTGAACTGGTTTGAACTGGTCTCAACTGGTCTTAACTGCTTTTTTTCCGGGTTTCAAATGGTTTTAACTGATCTCAACTGGTTGTTCTAGTTTCAACTGCTTTTTACTGGTTTCATCTGGTTTTAACTAATTTGAAAGGGTCTCAACTGGTTTCAATTGGTTTCATCTGGACTCAACTGGTTTTAATTGGGTTCAACTGGTGTCAACTGGTTTTAACTGGTCTCAACTGGTTTCAACTGGCTTCAACTGTTCTCGACTGGTCTTAACTGTTTTTTTTCTGGTTTCAAATGGTTTTACCTGGTCTCAACTGGTTGTACTAGTTTCAACTGGTTTTAACTGGTTTCATCTGGTTTCAACTGGTCTCAACTTGCTTTAACTGGTTTGAACTGGTCTCAACTGGTTTTAACTGGGTTCAAAAGATTTCAACTGGTTTGAACTGGTCTCAACTAGTTTCAATTGGTTTCATCTGATTTCAACTGGTTTGAACTGGTCTCAACTTTTTTTAACTGGTTTAAACTGGTTTGAACTGGTTTCATCTGGTTTCAACTGGTTTGAACTGCTCTCAACTGGTTTTAACTGGTGTCATCTGGTTTCAACTAGTCTCAACTTGTTTTAACTGGTTTAAACTGGTTTGAACTGGTTTCATCTGGTTTCAACTGGTTTGAACTGATCTCAACTGGTTTTAACTGGTTTCATCTGGTTTTAACTGGTTTCATCTCGTTTTAACTGGTCTCAACTTGTTTTAACTGGTTTGAACTGGTCTCAACTGATTTTAATTGGGTTCTTCCGGTTTGAACGGGTTTGATCTGGTCTCAACAGGTTTTAATTGGGTTCAACTGATTTCAACTGGTTTGTACTGGTCTCAACTAGTTTGAACTGGTTTCATCTGATATCAACTGGTTTAAACTGGTCTCAACTTTTTTAAACTGGTTTCAACTGGTTTGAACTCGTTTCATTTGGTTTCAACTGGTTTGAACTGCTCTCAACTGGTTTTAACTGGTTTCAACTGGTCTCAACTTTTGAATTGGTCTCAACTGGTTTTAACTGGTTTCAACTGGTCTCAACTGATTTGGACTGGTTTCAGCTGGCCTCAACTGGATTGAACTGGTTTCAACTGGTCTCAGCTGGCCTCAACTGGTTTGAACTGGGTTCAACTGGTCTGAACTGGTCTTAACTGCTTTTTTTCCGGGTTTCAAATTTTTTTATCTGATCTCAACTGGTTGTATTAGTTTCAACTGGTTTTTACTGGTTTCATCTGGTTTTAACTAATTTGAAAGGGTCTCAACTGGTTTCAATTGGTTTCATC
Organism: Diadema antillarum; assembly: GCF_040938485.1. NCBI lineage: Eukaryota > Metazoa > Echinodermata > Echinoidea > Diadematoida > Diadematidae > Diadema > Diadema antillarum. The sequence goes on from NW_027272804.1 coordinate 108,513, forward strand.
TGGACTCAACTGGTTTTAATTGGGTTCAACTGGTGTCAACTGGTTTTAACTGGTCTCAACTGGTTTCAACTGGACTCAACTGTTCTCACCTGGTCTTAACTGTTTTTTTTTCTGCTTTCAAATGGTTTAACCTGGTCTCAACTGGTTGTACTAGTTTCAACTGGTTTTAACTGGTTTCATCTGGTTTCAACTGGTCTCAGCTGGCCTCAACTGGTTTGAACTGGGTTCAACTGGTCTCAGCTGGTTTGAACTGGTTTGAACTGGTCTTAACTGCTTTTTTTCCGGGTTTCAAATGGTTTTACCTGGTCTCAACTGGTTGTACTAGTTTCAACTGGTTTTAACTGGTTTCATCTGGTTTCAACTGGTCTCAACTTGCTTTAACTGGTTTGAACTGGTCTCAACTGGTTTTAACTGGGTTCAACTGATTTCAACTGGTTTGAACTGGTCTCAACTAGTTTCAATTGGTTTCATCTGATTTCAACTGGTTTGAACTGGTCTCAACTTTTTTTAACTGCTTTAAACTGGTTTGAACTGGTTTCATCTGGTTTCAACTGGTTTGAACTGCTCTCAACTGGTTTTAACTGGTTTCATCTGGTTTCAACTAGTTTGAACTGCTCTCAACTGGTTTTAACTGGTTTCATCTGGTTTTAACTGGTCTCAACTTGTTTTGACTGGTTTGAACTGGTCTCAACTGATTTTAATTGGGTTCATCCGGTTTGAACGGGTTTGATCTGGTCTCAACAGGTTTTAATTGGGTTCAACTGATTTCAACTGGTTTGAACTGGTCTCAACTAGTTTGAACTGGTTTCATCTGATATCAACTGGTTTAAACTGGTCTCAACTTTTTTTAACTGGTTTCAACTGGTTTGAACTCGTTTCATCTGGTTTCAACTGGTTTGAACTGCTCTCAACTGGTTTTAACTGGTTTCAACTGGTCTCAACTGATTTGGACTGGTTTCAGCTGGCCTCAACTGGTTTGAACTGGTTTCAACTGGTCTCAGCTGGCCTCAACTGGTTTGAACTGGGTTCACCTGGTCTCAGCTGGTTTTAACTGGTTTAAACTGGTCTCAACTGGTCTTAACTGCTTTTTTTCCGGGTTTCAAATGGTTTTAACTGATCTCAACTGGTTGTACTAGTTTCAACTGGTTTTTACTGGTTTCATCTGGTTTTAACTAATTTGAAAGGGTCTCAACTGGTTTCAATTGGTTTCATCTGGACTCAACTGGTTTTAATTGGGTTCAACTGGTGTCAACTGGTTTTAACTGGTCTCAACTGGTTTCAACTGGCCTCAACTGTTCTCGACTGGTCTTAACTGTTTTTTTTTTCTGGTTTCAAATGGTTTTACCTGGTCTCAACTGGTTGTACTAGTTTCAACTGGTTTTAACTGGTTTCATCTGGTTTCAACTGGTCTCAACTTGCTTTAACTGGTTTGTTAGATAGAGACCGTACAAGACATGGTGGCGGTGTGGCTGTATATATTTCCAAAAGATTCAACTATAAAATAAGAGACGATTTGAATTCATCTATTTTAGAATGCCTTTGGTTTGAATAGAATTATCCAAATAAGCCTTCCATCCTTGTAGGGGAATTTTACAGACCTCCGAATTCTCACGCTGATTTCTTTGACGAATTAGAGAGGACTTTGGGCTCTGCTCTCTCGGAACATATGAGTTGTACAGTATTATATTAGGTGATTTCAATTGTAATTATATGCCACACCAACATGATGTGAATGCCGAAAAAGTTATGTTTTATACAAATATGTACGGACCAAGTCAGTTACAAATACTGCTTCTACTTTTACTGCTTTTACTTTAATTGATTTGATATTTGTATCAAAGAACTTTACAGTGAATGGGGAATATTTGAGACTAGCATTAGTGATCATTATTTGGTATATGCTATTCGGGACTTCAGTGCAAAGATCCATCAAAAATCTGAATGTGCGTAATTTCGCTCATTAATAAATCTTAATGAGGAGGAATTTTATAGTGATTTGAGAAGTGCTCCGTGGCAGGTCATAAAAGATATAGACGACGTTGATGATACGTGGGATATGTGGTTGACTCTTTTCAATAATGTTGTCAACAAGCATATACCTTTGCGCAAAAAGCGGATAAGAAAACATGCATGTCCATGGATATCTAATGAGGTTGTTAAGCTCATGACGGAACGTGATAAAGTTCTCAAAGCTCCTAAAACTAACAACAGCAATGATCTTTGGAATACCTATAAATGTCTAAAACACAAAGTTACTCATCTCATGAGAATAAGAAAAAAACAGTATAACACTGACCAAATTTTACAAAATCGTAACAGCAGTAAAAAAATGTGGAAGAGCTTGAGAGAATTTACGCCTAAATCATCACTCATTTCTCCCAATACCATAAAGGTTGATGATGCAGAAGTATCGGACAACGCAATTATTGCTGAAGCATTCAACAATTTTTTCATATCTAATGCTACTAAAATTACAAAAGATCTGCAGAGAAATACTTCTCAAATGATATTAGATGAGGACAAAGGCTTTGTTCCTTCTCATTCTCAATTTAAATTAAGTATGATAACGAGAGATTTTGTATTTAGACAGTTCGAGCTTCTTGGCATAGATAAAGCAACCGGAGAAGGTCACATCGGCTACAAACTTTTAAAGATGACAAAGAATGTTATTGCAGAATCTCTTTGCGATATCATTAACAAATCCCTGTCTACGGGAGGTGTTCCACATGAATGGAAAAAGGCTCTTGTAGTACCAATATTCAAAGCAGGAGATATTTTTTCGTTGAATAACTATCGCCCCATTTCAATCTTACCAACAGTGAGTAAAATTATCGAAAGGACCGTACATCAACAACTGAGCGAATTCATGAATGCGAATGATTTACTACACCCTAATCAATCTGGTTTCAGACCATTTCATTCCACATCAACTGCTCTTGCAAAACTTGTGAATCAGTGGTCTTTGAATATAGATAATCAAATTTCTGGAGTTGAATTCATAGATCTTCGGAAGGCATTTGACGAACCTTGCACAGATTTGTAACGAGTAACAAAATCGACGAAATCGACAGAACAAATACCAGGAATTTTCTCTCCTTGCATGCCAGATCGATGTTTCTCTACTTTGCGTCGTTACTATCAAATACCCAATTTACTGGAAATTTCGTGAAACTTTCATTATGGGCTTATTCGATTTCATCACCGTTATAACACCGAGAGTCATTACACAGACTCATTTCGTTTTAAAACATGATTGTGAACCAAATTGTCTACTTTGATCTTAATTTGTAAAGTCATGCTATAGCATTTTCTTGTATTCACGCAGTTTCTTTTAAACTTGTGAATTGCGTCATAAGAAAGGAAAACGAAATTCCCAATTCAATGATTTGTTTCCTTTCAACAAAGAGGGAAGAGCTCTCTTCCAGATTTACAAAATTCGCGGTGAATGAAAACATTGCTACATATAATTTGCTATATTTTATGTCATTGGTAGTAATGACGCAAAGATAAGAAACCCTACGACACGCAATTAAAAGGATAGAGAAGAAAAAAAGGCCTTTCATTCGTTCTATTACTTTCAAATACTTTGGTACTTGTGGCAAACTACAATAGACTATCAAGCATCTTATATTGGTCATCTATCATTCACCTGAATTCCTAACACACTCTTTCTTGAAAATTGATTATTTCTCTTACCTTGCACGAAAATTTGACGGTTTTACGTTGGGAACGGTTTCGAACCCGTTTTCAATGTAATGTACGATTTACCCAATAACGGATTTTGTCTAACCTTGCACAGATTTCTAGCGAGTAACAAAATCGACGAAATCAACAGAACAAATACAAGGAATTTTCTCTCCTTGTATAACACATGGAATATACTTGCCCGATGTTTCTCTACTTTGCGTCGTTTGCTACCAAATACCAAATTTACTTGAAATTAAGTGAAACTTTCATTATGAGCTAATTCGATTTCATCACCGTTATAACACCGAGAGTCATTACACAGACTCATCTCGTTTTAAAACATGATTGTGAACCAAATTATCTACTTTGATCTTAATTTGTAAAGTTATGCTATAGAATCACTATTTTCTTGTATTCACGCAGTTTCTTTTAAACTTGTGAATTGCGTCATAAGAAATGAAAACGAAATTCCCAATTCAATGATTTGTTTCCTTTCAACAAAGAGGGAAGAGCTCTCTACCAGATGAAATTCGTGGTGAATGAAAACATTGCTACATATAATTTACTTTATTTTACGTCATTGGTAGTAATGACGCAAAGAGAAGACACCCTACGACACGCAATTAAAGGATAGAGAAGAAAAAAAGGCCTTTCTATTACTATTACTTTCTTCTTTCTATTACTATCACGTTCTATTACTTTCAAATACTTTGGTTCTTGTGGCAAACTACAATTCATAACACACTCTTATTTAAAAAAATAATAATTTCGTTTACTTGCACGAAAATTTGACGGTTTTACGTTGAAAACGGTTTCAAACCCGTTTTCAAAGTAATGTACGATTTACTCAATAACGGATTTTTGTAATTTTGTCGAACCTTGCACAGATTTGTAACGAGTAACAAAATCGACGAAATCGACAGAACAAATACCAGGAATTTTCTCTCCTTGCATACCAGATCGAATATACTTGTCCGATGTTTCTCTACTTTGCGTCGTTACTATCAAATACCCAATTTACTGGAAATTCCGTGAAACTTTCATTATGGGCTAATTCGATTTCATCACCGTTATAACACCGAGAGTCATTACACAGACTCATTTCGTTTTAAAACATGATTGTGAACCAAATTGTCTACTTTGATCTTAATTTGTAAAGTCATGCTATATAGCATTTTCTTGTATTCACGCAGTTTCTTTTAAACTTGTGAATTGCGTCATAAGAAAGGAAAACGAAATTCCCAATTCAATGATTTGTTTCCTTTCAACAAAGAGGGAAGAGCTCTCTTCCAGATTTACAAAATTCGCGGTGAATGAAAACATTGCTACATATAATTTGCTATATTTTATGTCATTGGTAGTGTAGCAGCTCAACTTTTCTCCAGTTTCTCTCCTTCACAATCTCTCTCTCTCCGCTCCGATTTCTCCGTCTTTCCCACTCTCTCTCCTCCTCTCTCCGTGGGTCATTATCCTCCCCACTGGTTCTCTTCAAAACAATTCCAAGGTAACCGCTTGTCAACACTGACCACTTGTTTCACTGTCTCATACCAGAGGGGTGAGTCACCTCTCTGCTGTTTTACATGTATAAATACCGACTGCTCTTTGTGTGAAAAGGCAGAGTGTATCACAATATCACCGTCGTCACGTCAGTGACTGGCTCCCACAACTCGATTTAATAAAACCATCCAATCTACAATGTACGTACGCTCGGAGTGCTCGATGTCTTCATTTCCTATAGTGTATTCGACCTTAATTAATTAGTGAGTAGGTGTCGCTTCCACTACACAATCATCATCAATACCACTCGCTAAATTGGTGACCCCGTATTACGAACAAACAACGCAGCAATTAAGCATGACTGAAACGACATCAACTCCAACTGCAACCACGCCCGAGCTTGCCTCAACAATGGCTGTCGACACTACTGCCTCTCTCCACCTTGAGATGGATATTCCTCATCTGACCTAACTCACCTAAGTCCATCTCCCCTTTCTCGGAGCCGATGTTCTGCATCACGGTAATCTACCTTTCGACATGCACCACTCAACTTTACATCAACGGGATCGCTCCTTTTTCTCGTCACTGGCCCGCTGCCACATCACGACATGCACTCGACCAGCCTGCGGCCACTCCCTCAATTCATTCACCAAAAGGACTTTCCCTCGATCTCGTGCACGCATTTCATCGACACACATATCGACATTTCAACCACGCCTCTCTAGTCATGAGCTACTCCCCGACTCAACTGGTTCTCTGAACCATGTTACGCTTACTGCCGGGGAAATTCATCGCGCCCATGACGAACTGACATCTATTCGACGATTTCGACCTGCCATCACTTACGCCGGCAAATACGCTCAATTTTTGTACGTCACAACGCAGTCGACGACGACATCGCCCGCCACGCCAACGCCAATCGATTTCGAACATGCCATCGCAACGAGCACGCTGCATGTTTTTGCCCGCCACGATGCCGCCCGGCCGTCGTCTATTTCACCCGCCGCACGCCTCGACGGTTCCTTCGGCAGGCACGCACGATCGACATCCACGACCGCCTAATCGCCGCATTGACACCGACACCTGCCAGCACGACCTGCCTTCAACCGCACGACGCCATTCGAATCGCTCGAACTCTCGACACGATATGATACGAATTGCTCAACAGCTGTCGCTTCGACACGATACGACTCGACATCGCCGACCGTTGCCTCATCGACCGCCACGAACTCTCGATCGCCCTCCGCCTAACTTCGGCTCGACCTCGAACACATCGCGCATCGGCTTCTACCGGCACGACTCGCTGCTGCCGCTGGCCATCTCGCGCTTGCCAACTATCAACACGACATCTCCAGGCGACTCACTGTCCTGTCGAGAGACCGTTGATAGCTGACAATCTGACATCAACATTGACCATCAGTTCACCCCGACTCTCGTCCACGCCACGCACGTCCTCCTGACTATTTACAGTAATTAGTCTTCGTCAACCGCGATAGCCGGACATTAACCGAGCACGTTATAATCGCAAGCGATAAAAAGACTCAGTCATATTCTGGACATTCGTGTTGGACACTCATTTCACCGTTTGTATCATTATTATACATCATGCACGTCTCGTTAGTATAAAGCATCACCTTGCACATTTATTGTACTGTGATCGTGCTTTAATTCTCTAAATTTCTATGTTGCCTTTCGATATGCGATAACACGGTTTATAAACACTGCCTAAAACGACACGCGTCAAACTGCATGCCAGTGATTATTTTTGTATCGTCATCTTGAAACGAAAACAGGTAAATTTACGGAATTATTGTATTACCATTTAAAAGTTCATACGTTTATTGCATTACATGCATTTTAACTGTACACGACGCATACAATTCGATAAGTTCATTGCTTTGAAACGATTCAGCATATTGACATTTTGTTCCGTTCGCATTTCTCGAACCACGTTCACTTTGGCATTGTCATGTTTACGATTACATAGCGCGTATCATGCCTTACAACGGTTCACGAAATTTAACATAACGAATGTTAATTGTTAGCATGTACGTTTTCCAAACCATTCAGTACATTTTATAATTTCCATGTGTGCTCTAGCCTCGCTGCATACTTTTACATTTTCTATCGTTCCCATCTCTCTCTTTCACCTTTCGAGAAGCTCACTAGGGGGGAGCTACTGTAGCAGCTCAACTTTTCTCCAGTTTCTCTCCTTCACAATCTCTCTCTCTCCGCTCCGATTTCTCCGTCTTTCCCACTCTCTCTCCTCCTCTCTCCGTGGGTCATTATCCTCCCCACTGGTTCTCTTCAAAACAATTCCAAGGTAACCGCTTGTCAACACTGACCACTTGTTTCACTGTCTCATACCAGAGGGGTGAGTCACCTCTCTGCTGTTTTACATGTATAAATACCGACTGCTCTTTGTGTGAAAAGGCAGAGTGTATCACAATATCACCGTCGTCACGTCAGTGACTGGCTCCCACAACTCGATTTAATAAAACCATCCAATCTACAATGTACGTACGCTCGGAGTGCTCGATGTCTTCATTTCCTATAGTGTATTCGACCTTAATTAATTAGTGAGTAGGTGTCGCTTCCACTACACAATCATCATCAATACCACTCACTAAAGTAGTAATGACGCAAAGATAAGAAACCCTACGACACGCAATTAAAGGATAGAGAAGAAAAAAAGGCCTTTCATTCGTTCTATTACTTTCAAATACTTTGGTACTTGTGGCAAACTACAATAGACTATCAAGCATCTTATATTGGTCATCTATCATTCACCTGAATTCCTAACACACTCTTTCTTGAAAATTGAATATTTCTCTTACCTTGCACGAAAATTTGACGGTTTTACGTTGGGAACGGTTTCGAACCCGTTTTCAATGTAATGTACGATTTACCCAATAACGGATTTTGTCTAACCTTGCACAGATTTCTAGCGAGTAACAAAATCGACGAAATCAACAGAACAAATACAAGGAATTTTCTCTCCTTGTATAACACATGGAATATACTTGCCCGATGTTTCTCTACTTTGCGTCGTTTGCTACCAAATACCAAATTTACTTGAAATTAAGTGAAACTTTCATTATGAGCTAATTCGATTTCATCACCGTTATAACACCGAGAGTCATTACACAGACTCATCTCGTTTTAAAACATGATTGTGAACCAAATTATCTACTTTGATCTTAATTTGTAAAGTTATGCTATAGAATCACTATTTTCTTGTATTTACGCAGTTTCATTTAAACTTGTGAATTGCGTCATAAGAAATGAAAACGAAATTCAAAATTTGTTTCCTTTCAACAAAGAGCTTTGTAATAAATTCACAAAATTCGCGCTTTGTTACATGTGTCGTTACATATAATTCACTATACATTGCGTCATTTTAAGTAATGACGCAAAGATAAGAAACCATAGGACACGCAATTAAAGATAGAGAAGAAAAAGGGCATTTCATTCGCTCTATTACTTTAAAATTCTTTGGTACTTGTGGCAAACTGGAAGTAATTAGACTATCAAGCATCTAAAATTGGTCATTTGTCATTCAGGAATTCATAACGTTCCCTTTTTTGATAATCAATTTTTTCGTATACCTTGCCCGAAATTTTAACGGTTTTACACGTTTTGAATGGGTTCAAGCCCGTTTTCAATGTAATGTACAATTGTTCATTTGTCATTCACTTGAATTCATAGCGTTCTCTTTCTTGATAACCAATTATCTAGTGCACCTTGCACGAAAATTTAACGGTTTTATACCATTGGGAACAGGTTCAAGCCCGATTTCAATGTCATGTACGATTCACCCAGTAACGGATTTCTTTCTCCGATGTTTCTCTACTTTGCGTCGTTACTGCCAAATACCCAATTTACCGTAAATTCAATGAAATTCGAAAATTGTGCTAATTCGATTTCAGCACCGTTATAATGCCGACACTCATTACACAGACTTTGAAACCATGATCGTGAACCAAATTGTCTGATCTCTATTTGTCATGCTATAGAATCACTATTTTCTTGTATTCATGCAGTTTCTTTTAAACTTCTGATTTGCGTCATAAGAAATGAAAACAAAATTTACATTTTTAATGATTTGTTTCCTTTCAAGAAAGAAGAAAGAGCTTTTCTACCAGATTCACATAATTCGCGGTGTGTGAAAACATTGTTACATATAATTTACTATACATTGCGTTATTGGTTGTAATGACGCAAAGATAAGAAACCATAGGACACGCAATTAAAGGATAGAGAAGAAAAAAGGCATTTCATTCGTTCTATTACTTTCAAATACTTTAGTACTTGTGGCAAACGGCAATAGACTATCATGCATCTTACATTGGTCATTTATCATTTACTTGAATTCACAGCGCAGTCTTTCTTGAAAATTAATTATTTCGTTTACGTTGCACGAAAAATTGACGCTTTTACGTTGGAAATGTTTTTTTTTATTTCAACGTAATGTACGATTTACCTAATAACTTATTTTTGTTTTGTCGAACCTTGCACAGATTTCTAGCAAGTAACAAAATCGACGAAATCGACAAAACAAATACAAGGAATTTTCTCTCCTTGGATACCAGATCGAATATACTTGTCCGATGTTTCTCTACTTTGCGTCGTTACTACCAAATACCCAATTTACTGGAAATTCCGTGAAACTTTCATTATGGGCTAATTCGATTTCATCTTCCGTTATAACACCGAGAGTCATTACACGGACTCATTTCGTTTTAAAACATGATTGTGAACCAAATTGTCTACTTTGATCTTAATTTGTAAAGTCATGCTATAGAATCAGTATTTTCTTGTATTTACGCAGTTTCATTTAAACTTGTGAATTTCGTCATAAGAAATGAAAACGAAATTCAAAATTTGTTTCCTTTCAACAAAGAGCTTTGTAATAAATTCACAAAATTCGCGCTTTGTTACATATGTCGTTACATATAATTCACTATACATTGCGTCATTTTAAGTAATGACGCAAAGATAAGAAACCGCAGGACACGGAATCAAAGATAGAGAAGAAAAAGGGCATTTCATTCGCTCTATTACTTTCAAATTCTTTGGTATTTGTGGCAAACTGCAAGTAATTAGATTATCAAGCATCTAAAATTGGTAATTTGTTATTCACGAATTCATAGCGTTCTCTTTCTTGATAATCAATTATTTTAGTACCTTGCACGAAATTTTAACGGTTTTACACGTTGGGAACGGGTTCAAGCCCGTTTTCAATGTAATGTACAGCTGTCACTTGTTATTCGCTTGAATTCATAGCGTTCTCTTTCTTGATAACCAACTATTTAGTACACCTTGCACGAACATTTAGCGGTTTTACACATTGGGAACGGGTTTAAGCCCGATTTCAATGCCATGTACGATTCACCCAGTACGGATTTCTTTCTCCGATGTTTCTTTATTTTGCGTCGTTACTGCCAAAGGCCTTTCATTCGTTCTATTACTTTCAAATACTTTGGTACTTGTGGCAAACTGCAATAGACTATCAAGCATCTTATATTGGCCATTTATCATTCATTTCAATTCATAACACACTCTTATTTGAAAAATAATTATTTCGTTTACCTTGCACGAAAATTTGACGGTTTTACGTTGAAAACGGTTTCAAACCAGTTTTCAAAGTAATATACGATTTACCCAATAACGGATTCTTGTCATTTTGTCGAACCTTGCACAGATTTGTAACGAGTAACAAAATCGACGAAATTGACAGAACAAATACAAGGAATTTTCTCTCCTTGCATACCAGATCGAATATACTTGCCCGATGTTCCTCTACTTTGCGTCGTTACTACCAAATACCCAATTTACTGGAAATTCCGTGAAACTTTCATTATGGGCTAATTCGATTTCATCACCGTTATAACACCGAGAGTCATTACACAGACTCATTTCGTTTTAAAACATGATTGTGAACCAAATTGTCTACTTTGCTCTTCATTTGTAAAGTCATGCTATGGAATCAGTATTTTCTTGTATTCACATAGTTTCTTTTAAATTTGTGACTTGCCTCATAAGAAATGAAAACGAAATTCCCAATTCAATGATTTGTTTCCTTTCAACAAAGAAGAAAGAAATTCCCAATTCAATGATTTGTTTCCTTTCAACAAAGAAGAAAGAGCTTTGTACCTAATTCACAAAATTCGCGCTGTGTTACATATGTTGTTACATATAATTTACTATACATTGCGTCATTGGTAGTAATGACGCAAAAATAAGAAACCATAGGACAAGCAATTACAGAGAGAGAAGAAAAAGGGCATTTCATTCTCTCTATTACTTTCAAATTCTTTGAAACTTGTGGCAATCTGCAAGTAATTAGACTATCAAGCATCTAAAATTGGTAATTTGTCATTCACGAGTTCATAGTGTTCTGTTTCTTGATAATCAATCATTTCGTATACCTTACACGAGATTTTTAACGGTTTTACACGTTGGGAATGGGTTCAAGCCCGTTTTCAATGTAATGTGCAATTGTTCACTTGTCACACTCTTTCTTGAAAATTGATTATTTCTTTTACCTTGCACGAAAATTTGACGGTTTTACGTTGGAAACGGTTTCGAACCCGTTTTCAATGAAATGTACATTGTAATTCATAGCGTTCTCTTTCTTGATAACCAATCATTTAGTACATCTTGCACCAAAATTTAACGGTTTTATACCACTGGGAACGTGTCATGTACGATTCACCCAGTAACTGATTTCTTTCTCCGATGTTACTCTACTTTGCGTCGTTACCGCCAAATACCCAATTTACCGTAAATTCAATGAAACTTCCAAAATTCTGCTAGTTCGATTTCAGCACCGTTATAATGCCGAGACTCATTACACAGACTTTGAAACCACAATCGTGAACCAAATTGTGCGATCCTAATTTGTAAAGTCATGCTGTAGAATCACTATGTTCTTGTATTATGCAGTTTCTTTTAAACTTGTGTGATTTGTGTCATCAGAAATGAAAACTAAATTCACATTTTTAATGATTTGTTTCCTTTCAACAAAGAAGAAAGAGCTCTCTACCAGATTAACAAAATTGCGGTGTGTGAAAACATTGCTTCATATAATTTACTATATTCTGCGTCATTGGTAGTAATGACGCAAAGATAAGAAACCATAGGACACGCAATTAGGATAGAGAAGAAAAAGGGCCTTTCATTTCTTCTATTACTTTCAAATAGTTTGGTACTTGTGGCAAACTGCAATCGACTATCAAGCATCTTATATTGGTCATGTATCATTCACTTGAATTCATAACACACTCTTTCTTGAAAATGAATTATTTCGTTTACCTTGCACGTAAATTTGACGGTTTTACTTTGGAAACTGTTTCAAACCCGTTTTCAATGTAATATACGATTTACCCAATAGGGGATTTTTGTCATTTTGTCTAACCTTGCACAGATTTCTAGCGAGTAACAAAATCGACGAAATCTACAGAACATATACAAGGAATTTTCTATCCTTGTATAACCACATCGAATATACTAGCAAGATGTTTCTCTTAGCGTCATTATTACCAAATACCCAATTTACTGGAAATTTAGTGAAACTTTCATGGGCTAATTCAATTTCATCAGCGTTATAATACTGATAGTCATTACACAGAGTAATTTCGTTTGAAAACATGATCGTGAACTCAATTTTCTACTTTGATCTTAATTTGTAAAGTCATGCTATAGAATCACTATTTCTAACTGGTGTCAACTGGTTTTAACTGGTCTCAACTGGTTTCAACTGGTTTCATCTGGACTCAACTGGTTTTAATTGGGTTCAACTGGTGTCAACTGGTTTTAACTGGTCTCAACTGTTCTCGACTGGTCTTAACTGTTTTTTTTTTCTGGTTTCAAATGGTTTTAACTGGTCTCAACTGGTTGTACTAGTTTCAACTGGTTTTAACTGGTTTCATCTGGTTTCAACTAATTTGAAATGGTCTCAACTGGTTTCAACTGGTTTCATCTGGACTCAACTGGTTTTAATTGGGTTCAACTGGCCTTAACTGTTCTCGATTGGTCTTAACTGTTTTTTTCTGGTTTCAAATGGTTTTGACTGGTCTCAACTGGTTGTACTAGTTTCAACTGGTTTTAACTGGTTTCATCTGGTTTCAACTAATTTGAAATGGTCTCAACTGGTTTTAACTGGTTTCATCTGGACTCAACTGGTTTTAATTGGGTTCAACTGGTGTCAACTGGTTTTAACTGGTCTCAACTGTTCTCGACTGGTCTTAACTGGTTTTTTTTCTGGTTTCAAATGGTTTTAACTGGTCTCAACTGGTTGTACTAGTTTCAACTGGTTTTAACTGGTTTCATCTGGTTTCAACTAATTTGAAATGGTCTCAACTGGTTTCAACTGGTTTCATCTGGACTCAACTGGTTTTAATTGGTTTCAACTGGCCTTAACTGTTCTCGATTGGTCTTAACTGTTTTTTTCTGGTTTCAAATGGTTTTGACTGGTCTCAACTGGTTGTACTAGTTTCATTTGGTTTCAACTAATTTGAAATGGTCTCAACTGGTTTTAACTGGTTTCATCTGATCTCAACTACTTTTAATTGGTTTCATCTGGTTTCAACTGGTCTCAACTTGCTTTAACTGGTTTGAACTGGTCTCAACTGGTTTTAACTGGGTTCAACTGATTTCAACTGGTTTGAACTGGTCTCAACTAGTTTCAATTGGTTTCATCTGATTTCAACTGGTTTGAACTGGTCTCAACTTTTTTTAACTGGTTTAAACTGGTTTGAACTGGTTTCATCTGGTTTCAACTGGTTTCAACTGCTCTCAATTGGTTTTAACTGGTTTCATCTGGTTTCAACTGGTCTCAACTTGTTTTAACTGGTTTAAACTGGTTTGAACTGGTTTGAACTGCTCTCAACTGGTTTTAACTGGTTTCATCTGGTTTGAACTGGTCTCAACTTGTTTTAACTGGTTTGAACTGGTTTCAATTGATTTTAATTGGGTTCATCCGGTTTGAACGGGTTTGATCTGGTCTCAACAGGTTTTAATTGGGTTCAACTGATTTCAACTCGTTTGAACTGGTCTCAACTAGTTTGAACTGGTTTCATCTGATATCAACTGGTTTAAACTGGTCTCAACTTTTTTTAACTGGTTTCAACTGGTTTGAACTCGTTTCATCTGGTTTCAACTGGTTTGAACTGCTCTCAACTGGTTTTAACTGGTTTCAACTGGTCTCAACTGATTTGGACTGGTTTCAGATGGCCTCAACCGGTTTGAACTGGGTTCAACTGGTCTCAGCTGGTTTTAACTGGTTTGAACTGGTTGTACTAGTTTCAACTGCTTTTTACTGGTTTCATCTGGTTTTAACTAATCTGAAAGGGTCTAAACTGGTTTCAATTGGGTTCATCTGGACTCAACTGGTTTTAATTGGGTTCAACTGGTGTCAACTGGTTTCAACTGGTCTCAACTGGTTTTAACTGGCCTCAACTGCTCTCGACTGGTCTTTACTGTTTTTTCTGGTTTCAAATGGTTTTACCTGGTCTCAACTGGTTTTAACTGGTTTCATCTGGTTTCAACTGGTCTCAACTTGCTTTAACTGGTTTGAACTGGTCTCAACTGGATTTAACTGGGTTCAACTGATTTCAACTGGTTTGAACTGGTCTCAACTAGTTTCAATTGGTTTCATCTGATTTCAACTGGTTTGAACTGGTCTCAACTTTTTTTAACTGGTTTAAACTGGTTTGAACTGGTTTCATCTGGTTTCAACTGGTTTGAACTGCTCTCAACTGGTTTTAACTGGTTTCATCTGGTTTCAACTAGTCTCAACTTCTTTTGAATGGTTTAAACTGGTTTGAACTGGTTTCATCTGGTTTCAACTGGTTTGAACTGCTCTCAACTGGTTTTAACTGGTTTTATCTGGTTTTAACTGGTCTCAACTTGTTTTAACTGGTTTGAACTGGTCTCAACTGATTTTAATTTGGTTCATCCGGTTTGAACGGGTTTGATCTGGTCTCAACAGGTTTTAATTGGGTTCAACTGATTTCAATTGGGTTGAACTGGTCTCAACTAGTTTGAACTGGTTTCATCTGATATCAACTGGTTTAAACTGGTCTCATTTTTTTAACTGGTTTCAACTGGTTTGAACTCGATTCATCTGGTTTCAACTGGTTTGAACTGCTCTCAACTGGTTTTAACTGGTTTCAACTGGTCTCAACTAATTTGGACTGGTTTCAGCTGGCCTCAACTGGTTTGAACTGGTTTCAACTGGTCTCAGCTGGCCTCAACTGATTTGAACTGGGTTCAGCTGGTCTCAGCTGGTTTGAACTGGTTTGAACTGGTCTCAACTGGTCTTAACTGCTTTTTTTCCGGGTTTCAAATGGTTTTAACTGATCTCAACTGGTTGTTCTAGTTTCAACTGCTTTTTACTGGTTTCATCTGGTTTTAACTAATTTGAAAGGGTCTCAACTGGTTTCAATTGGTTTCATCTGGACTCAACTGGTTTTAATTGGGTTCAACTGGTGTCAACTGGTTTTAACTGGTCTCAACTGGTTTCAACTGGCTTCAACTGTTCTCGACTGGTCTTAACTGTTTTTTTTCTGGTTTCAAATGGTTTTACCTGGTCTCAACTGGTTGTACTAGTTTCAACTGGTTTTAACTGGTTTCATCTGGTTTCAACTGGTCTCAACTTGCTTTAACTGGTTTGAACTGGTCTCAACTGGTTTTAACTGGGTTCAAAAGATTTCAACTGGTTTGAACTGGTCTCAACTAGTTTCAATTGGTTTCATCTGATTTCAACTGGTTTGAACTGGTCTCAACTTTTTTTAACTGGTTTAAACTGGTTTGAACTGGTTTCATCTGGTTTCAACTGGTTTGAACTGCTCTCAACTGGTTTTAACTGGTGTCATCTGGTTTCAACTAGTCTCAACTT
This sequence comes from Diadema antillarum, assembly GCF_040938485.1. Lineage (NCBI taxonomy): Eukaryota > Metazoa > Echinodermata > Echinoidea > Diadematoida > Diadematidae > Diadema > Diadema antillarum. Next base: position 124,600 of record NW_027272804.1, read on the forward strand.
GTTTTAACTGGTTTAAACTGGTTTGAACTGGTTTCATCTGGTTTCAACTGGTTTGAACTGATCTCAACTGGTTTTAACTGGTTTCATCTGGTTTTAACTGGTTTCATCTCGTTTTAACTGGTCTCAACTTGTTTTAACTGGTTTGAACTGGTCTCAACTGATTTTAATTGGGTTCTTCCGGTTTGAACGGGTTTGATCTGGTCTCAACAGGTTTTAATTGGGTTCAACTGATTTCAACTGGTTTGAACTGGTCTCAACTAGTTTGAACTGGTTTCATCTGATATCAACTGGTTTAAACTGGTCTCAACTTTTTTAAACTGGTTTCAACTGGTTTGAACTCGTTTCATTTGGTTTCAACTGGTTTGAACTGCTCTCAACTGGTTTTAACTGGTTTCAACTGGTCTCAACTTTTGAATTGGTCTCAACTGGTTTTAACTGGTTTCAACTGGTCTCAACTGATTTGGACTGGTTTCAGCTGGCCTCAACTGGATTGAACTGGTTTCAACTGGTCTCAGCTGGCCTCAACTGGTTTGAACTGGGTTCAACTGGTCTGAACTGGTCTTAACTGCTTTTTTTCCGGGTTTCAAATTTTTTTATCTGATCTCAACTGGTTGTATTAGTTTCAACTGGTTTTTACTGGTTTCATCTGGTTTTAACTAATTTGAAAGGGTCTCAACTGGTTTCAATTGGTTTCATCTGGACTCAACTGGTTTTAATTGGGTTCAACTGGTGTCAACTGGTTTTAACTGGTCTCAACTGGTTTCAACTGGACTCAACTGTTCTCACCTGGTCTTAACTGTTTTTTTTTCTGCTTTCAAATGGTTTAACCTGGTCTCAACTGGTTGTACTAGTTTCAACTGGTTTTAACTGGTTTCATCTGGTTTCAACTGGTCTCAGCTGGCCTCAACTGGTTTGAACTGGGTTCAACTGGTCTCAGCTGGTTTGAACTGGTTTGAACTGGTCTTAACTGCTTTTTTTCCGGGTTTCAAATAGTTTTACCTGGTCTCAACTGGTTGTACTAGTTTCAACTGGTTTTAACTGGTTTCATCTGGTTTCAACTGGTCTCAACTTGCTTTAACTGGGTTCAACTGATTTCAACTGGTTTGAACTGGTCTCAACTAGTTTCAATTGGTTTCATCTGATTTCAACTGGTTTGAACTGGTCTCAACTTTTTTTAACTGCTTTAAACTGGTTTGAACTGGTTTCATCTGGTTTCAACTGGTTTGAACTGCTCTCAACTGGTTTTAACTGGTTTCATCTGGTTTCAACTAGTTTGAACTGCTCTCAACTGGTTTTAACTGGTTTCATCTGGTTTTAACTGGTCTCAACTTGTTTTGACTGGTTTGAACTGGTCTCAACTGATTTTAATTGGGTTCATCCGGTTTGAACGGGTTTGATCTGGTCTCAACAGGTTTTAATTGGGTTCAACTGATTTCAACTGGTTTGAACTGGTCTCAACTAGTTTGAACTGGTTTCATCTGATATCAACTGGTTTAAACTGGTCTCAACTTTTTTTAACTGGTTTCAACTGGTTTGAACTCGTTTCATCTGGTTTCAACTGGTTTGAACTGCTCTCAACTGGTTTTAACTGGTTTCAACTGGTCTCAACTGATTTGGACTGGTTTCAGCTGGCCTCAACTGGTTTGAACTGGTTTCAACTGGTCTCAGCTGGCCTCAACTGGTTTGAACTGGGTTCACCTGGTCTCAGCTGGTTTTAACTGGTTTAAACTGGTCTCAACTGGTCTTAACTGCTTTTTTTCCGGGTTTCAAATGGTTTTAACTGATCTCAACTGGTTGTACTAGTTTCAACTGGTTTTTACTGGTTTCATCTGGTTTTAACTAATTTGAAAGGGTCTCAACTGGTTTCAATTGGTTTCATCTGGACTCAACTGGTTTTAATTGGGTTCAACTGGTGTCAACTGGTTTTAACTGGTCTCAACTGGTTTCAACTGGCCTCAACTGTTCTCGACTGGTCTTAACTGTTTTTTTTCTGGTTTCAAATGGTTTTACCTGGTCTCAACTGGTTGTACTAGTTTCAACTGGTTTTAACTGGTTTCATCTGGTTTCAACTGGTCTCAACTTGCTTTAACTGGTTTGTTAGATAGAGACCGTACAAGACATGGTGGCGGTGTGGCTGTATATATTTCCAAAAGATTCAACTATAAAATAAGAGACGATTTGAATTCATCTATTTTAGAATGCCTTTGGTTTGAATAGAATTATCCAAATAAGCCTTCCATCCTTGTAGGGGAATTTTACAGACCTCCGAATTCTCACGCTGATTTCTTTGACGAATTAGAGAGGACTTTGGGCTCTGCTCTCTCGGAACATATGAGTTGTACAGTATTATATTAGGTGATTTCAATTGTAATTATATGCCACACCAACATGATGTGAATGCCGAAAAAGTTATGTTTTATACAAATATGTACGGACCAAGTCAGTTACAAATACTGCTTCTACTTTTACTGCTTTTACTTTAATTGATTTGATATTTGTATCAAAGAACTTTACAGTGAATGGGGAATATTTGAGACTAGCATTAGTGATCATTATTTGGTATATGCTATTCGGGACTTCAGTGCAAAGATCCATCAAAAATCTGAATGTGCGTAATTTCGCTCATTAATAAATCTTAATGAGGAGGAATTTTATAGTGATTTGAGAAGTGCTCCGTGGCAGGTCATAAAAGATATAGACGACGTTGATGATACGTGGGATATGTGGTTGACTCTTTTCAATAATGTTGTCAACAAGCATATACCTTTGCGCAAAAAGCGGATAAGAAAACATGCATGTCCATGGATATCTAATGAGGTTGTTAAGCTCATGACGGAACGTGATAAAGTTCTCAAAGCTCCTAAAACTAACAACAGCAATGATCTTTGGAATACCTATAAATGTCTAAAACACAAAGTTACTCATCTCATGAGAATAAGAAAAAAACAGTATAACACTGACCAAATTTTACAAAATCGTAACAGCAGTAAAAAAATGTGGAAGAGCTTGAGAGAATTTACGCCTAAATCATCACTCATTTCTCCCAATACCATAAAGGTTGATGATGCAGAAGTATCGGACAACGCAATTATTGCTGAAGCATTCAACAATTTTTTCATATCTAATGCTACTAAAATTACAAAAGATCTGCAGAGAAATACTTCTCAAATGATATTAGATGAGGACAAAGGCTTTGTTCCTTCTCATTCTCAATTTAAATTAAGTATGATAACGAGAGATTTTGTATTTAGACAGTTCGAGCTTCTTGGCATAGATAAAGCAACCGGAGAAGGTCACATCGGCTACAAACTTTTAAAGATGACAAAGAATGTTATTGCAGAATCTCTTTGCGATATCATTAACAAATCCCTGTCTACGGGAGGTGTTCCACATGAATGGAAAAAGGCTCTTGTAGTACCAATATTCAAAGCAGGAGATATTTTTTCGTTGAATAACTATCGCCCCATTTCAATCTTACCAACAGTGAGTAAAATTATCGAAAGGACCGTACATCAACAACTGAGCGAATTCATGAATGCGAATGATTTACTACACCCTAATCAATCTGGTTTCAGACCATTTCATTCCACATCAACTGCTCTTGCAAAACTTGTGAATCAGTGGTCTTTGAATATAGATAATCAAATTTCTGGAGTTGAATTCATAGATCTTCGGAAGGCATTTGACGAACCTTGCACAGATTTGTAACGAGTAACAAAATCGACGAAATCGACAGAACAAATACCAGGAATTTTCTCTCCTTGCATGCCAGATCGATGTTTCTCTACTTTGCGTCGTTACTATCAAATACCCAATTTACTGGAAATTTCGTGAAACTTTCATTATGGGCTAATTCGATTTCATCACCGTTATAACACCGAGAGTCATTACACAGACTCATTTCGTTTTAAAACATGATTGTGAACCAAATTGTCTACTTTGATCTTAATTTGTAAAGTCATGCTATAGCATTTTCTTGTATTCACGCAGTTTCTTTTAAACTTGTGAATTGCGTCATAAGAAAGGAAAACGAAATTCCCAATTCAATGATTTGTTTCCTTTCAACAAAGAGGGAAGAGCTCTCTTCCAGATTTACAAAATTCGCGGTGAATGAAAACATTGCTACATATAATTTGCTATATTTTATGTCATTGGTAGTAATGACGCAAAGATAAGAAACCCTACGACACGCAATTAAAAGGATAGAGAAGAAAAAAAGGCCTTTCATTCGTTCTATTACTTTCAAATACTTTGGTACTTGTGGCAAACTACAATAGACTATCAAGCATCTTATATTGGTCATCTATCATTCACCTGAATTCCTAACACACTCTTTCTTGAAAATTGATTATTTCTCTTACCTTGCACGAAAATTTGACGGTTTTACGTTGGGAACGGTTTCGAACCCGTTTTCAATGTAATGTACGATTTACCCAATAACGGATTTTGTCTAACCTTGCACAGATTTCTAGCGAGTAACAAAATCGACGAAATCAACAGAACAAATACAAGGAATTTTCTCTCCTTGTATAACACATGGAATATACTTGCCCGATGTTTCTCTACTTTGCGTCGTTTGCTACCAAATACCAAATTTACTTGAAATTAAGTGAAACTTTCATTATGAGCTAATTCGATTTCATCACCGTTATAACACCGAGAGTCATTACACAGACTCATCTCGTTTTAAAACATGATTGTGAACCAAATTATCTACTTTGATCTTAATTTGTAAAGTTATGCTATAGAATCACTATTTTCTTGTATTCACGCAGTTTCTTTTAAACTTGTGAATTGCGTCATAAGAAATGAAAACGAAATTCCCAATTCAATGATTTGTTTCCTTTCAACAAAGAGGGAAGAGCTCTCTACCAGATGAAATTCGTGGTGAATGAAAACATTGCTACATATAATTTACTTTATTTTACGTCATTGGTAGTAATGACGCAAAGAGAAGACACCCTACGACACGCAATTAAAGGATAGAGAAGAAAAAAAGGCCTTTCTATTACTATTACTTTCTTCTTTCTATTACTATCACGTTCTATTACTTTCAAATACTTTGGTTCTTGTGGCAAACTACAATTCATAACACACTCTTATTTAAAAAAATAATAATTTCGTTTACTTGCACGAAAATTTGACGGTTTTACGTTGAAAACGGTTTCAAACCCGTTTTCAAAGTAATGTACGATTTACTCAATAACGGATTTTTGTAATTTTGTCGAACCTTGCACAGATTTGTAACGAGTAACAAAATCGACGAAATCGACAGAACAAATACCAGGAATTTTCTCTCCTTGCATACCAGATCGAATATACTTGTCCGATGTTTCTCTACTTTGCGTCGTTACTATCAAATACCCAATTTACTGGAAATTCCGTGAAACTTTCATTATGGGCTAATTCGATTTCATCACCGTTATAACACCGAGAGTCATTACACAGACTCATTTCGTTTTAAAACATGATTGTGAACCAAATTGTCTACTTTGATCTTAATTTGTAAAGTCATGCTATATAGCATTTTCTTGTATTCACGCAGTTTCTTTTAAACTTGTGAATTGCGTCATAAGAAAGGAAAACGAAATTCCCAATTCAATGATTTGTTTCCTTTCAACAAAGAGGGAAGAGCTCTCTTCCAGATTTACAAAATTCGCGGTGAATGAAAACATTGCTACATATAATTTGCTATATTTTATGTCATTGGTAGTAATGACGCAAAGATAAGAAACCCTACGACACGCAATTAAAGGATAGAGAAGAAAAAAAGGCCTTTCATTCGTTCTATTACTTTCAAATACTTTGGTACTTGTGGCAAACTACAATAGACTATCAAGCATCTTATATTGGTCATCTATCATTCACCTGAATTCCTAACACACTCTTTCTTGAAAATTGAATATTTCTCTTACCTTGCACGAAAATTTGACGGTTTTACGTTGGGAACGGTTTCGAACCCGTTTTCAATGTAATGTACGATTTACCCAATAACGGATTTTGTCTAACCTTGCACAGATTTCTAGCGAGTAACAAAATCGACGAAATCAACAGAACAAATACAAGGAATTTTCTCTCCTTGTATAACACATGGAATATACTTGCCCGATGTTTCTCTACTTTGCGTCGTTTGCTACCAAATACCAAATTTACTTGAAATTAAGTGAAACTTTCATTATGAGCTAATTCGATTTCATCACCGTTATAACACCGAGAGTCATTACACAGACTCATCTCGTTTTAAAACATGATTGTGAACCAAATTATCTACTTTGATCTTAATTTGTAAAGTTATGCTATAGCATTTTCTTGTATTCACGCAGTTTCTTTTAAACTTGTGAATTGCGTCATAAGAAAGGAAAACGAAATTCCCAATTCAATGATTTGTTTCCTTTCAACAAAGAGGGAAGAGCTCTCTTCCAGATTTACAAAATTCGCGGTGAATGAAAACATTGCTACATATAATTTGCTATATTTTATGTCATTGGTAGTAATGACGCAAAGATAAGAAACCCTACGACACGCAATTAAAAGGATAGAGAAGAAAAAAAGGCCTTTCATTCGTTCTATTACTTTCAAATACTTTGGTACTTGTGGCAAACTACAATAGACTATCAAGCATCTTATATTGGTCATCTATCATTCACCTGAATTCCTAACACACTCTTTCTTGAAAATTGATTATTTCTCTTACCTTGCACGAAAATTTGACGGTTTTACGTTGGGAACGGTTTCGAACCCGTTTTCAATGTAATGTACGATTTACCCAATAACGGATTTTGTCTAACCTTGCACAGATTTCTAGCGAGTAACAAAATCGACGAAATCAACAGAACAAATACAAGGAATTTTCTCTCCTTGTATAACACATGGAATATACTTGCCCGATGTTTCTCTACTTTGCGTCGTTTGCTACCAAATACCAAATTTACTTGAAATTAAGTGAAACTTTCATTATGAGCTAATTCGATTTCATCACCGTTATAACACCGAGAGTCATTACACAGACTCATCTCGTTTTAAAACATGATTGTGAACCAAATTATCTACTTTGATCTTAATTTGTAAAGTTATGCTATAGAATCACTATTTTCTTGTATTCACGCAGTTTCTTTTAAACTTGTGAATTGCGTCATAAGAAATGAAAACGAAATTCCCAATTCAATGATTTGTTTCCTTTCAACAAAGAGGGAAGAGCTCTCTACCAGATGAAATTCGTGGTGAATGAAAACATTGCTACATATAATTTACTTTATTTTACGTCATTGGTAGTAATGACGCAAAGAGAAGACACCCTACGACACGCAATTAAAGGATAGAGAAGAAAAAAAGGCCTTTCTATTACTATTACTTTCTTCTTTCTATTACTATCACGTTCTATTACTTTCAAATACTTTGGTTCTTGTGGCAAACTACAATTCATAACACACTCTTATTTAAAAAAATAATAATTTCGTTTACTTGCACGAAAATTTGACGGTTTTACGTTGAAAACGGTTTCAAACCCGTTTTCAAAGTAATGTACGATTTACTCAATAACGGATTTTTGTAATTTTGTCGAACCTTGCACAGATTTGTAACGAGTAACAAAATCGACGAAATCGACAGAACAAATACCAGGAATTTTCTCTCCTTGCATACCAGATCGAATATACTTGTCCGATGTTTCTCTACTTTGCGTCGTTACTATCAAATACCCAATTTACTGGAAATTCCGTGAAACTTTCATTATGGGCTAATTCGATTTCATCACCGTTATAACACCGAGAGTCATTACACAGACTCATTTCGTTTTAAAACATGATTGTGAACCAAATTGTCTACTTTGATCTTAATTTGTAAAGTCATGCTATATAGCATTTTCTTGTATTCACGCAGTTTCTTTTAAACTTGTGAATTGCGTCATAAGAAAGGAAAACGAAATTCCCAATTCAATGATTTGTTTCCTTTCAACAAAGAGGGAAGAGCTCTCTTCCAGATTTACAAAATTCGCGGTGAATGAAAACATTGCTACATATAATTTGCTATATTTTATGTCATTGGTAGTAATGACGCAAAGATAAGAAACTCTACGACACGCAATTAAAGGATAGAGAAGAAAAAAAGGCCTTTCATTCGTTCTATTACTTTCAAATACTTTGGTACTTGTGGCAAACTACAATAGACTATCAAGCATCTTATATTGGTCATCTATCATTCACCTGAATTCCTAACACACTCTTTCTTGAAAATTGAATATTTCTCTTACCTTGCACGAAAATTTGACGGTTTTACGTTGGGAACGGTTTCGAACCCGTTTTCAATGTAATGTACGATTTACCCAATAACGGATTTTGTCTAACCTTGCACAGATTTCTAGCGAGTAACAAAATCGACGAAATCAACAGAACAAATACAAGGAATTTTCTCTCCTTGTATAACACATGGAATATACTTGCCCGATGTTTCTCTACTTTGCGTCGTTTGCTACCAAATACCAAATTTACTTGAAATTAAGTGAAACTTTCATTATGAGCTAATTCGATTTCATCACCGTTATAACACCGAGAGTCATTACACAGACTCATCTCGTTTTAAAACATGATTGTGAACCAAATTATCTACTTTGATCTTAATTTGTAAAGTTATGCTATAGAATCACTATTTTCTTGTATTTACGCAGTTTCATTTAAACTTGTGAATTGCGTCATAAGAAATGAAAACGAAATTCAAAATTTGTTTCCTTTCAACAAAGAGCTTTGTAATAAATTCACAAAATTCGCGCTTTGTTACATGTGTCGTTACATATAATTCACTATACATTGCGTCATTTTAAGTAATGACGCAAAGATAAGAAACCATAGGACACGCAATTAAAGATAGAGAAGAAAAAGGGCATTTCATTCGCTCTATTACTTTAAAATTCTTTGGTACTTGTGGCAAACTGGAAGTAATTAGACTATCAAGCATCTAAAATTGGTCATTTGTCATTCAGGAATTCATAACGTTCCCTTTTTTGATAATCAATTTTTTCGTATACCTTGCCCGAAATTTTAACGGTTTTACACGTTTTGAATGGGTTCAAGCCCGTTTTCAATGTAATGTACAATTGTTCATTTGTCATTCACTTGAATTCATAGCGTTCTCTTTCTTGATAACCAATTATCTAGTGCACCTTGCACGAAAATTTAACGGTTTTATACCATTGGGAACAGGTTCAAGCCCGATTTCAATGTCATGTACGATTCACCCAGTAACGGATTTCTTTCTCCGATGTTTCTCTACTTTGCGTCGTTACTGCCAAATACCCAATTTACCGTAAATTCAATGAAATTCGAAAATTGTGCTAATTCGATTTCAGCACCGTTATAATGCCGACACTCATTACACAGACTTTGAAACCATGATCGTGAACCAAATTGTCTGATCTCTATTTGTCATGCTATAGAATCACTATTTTCTTGTATTCATGCAGTTTCTTTTAAACTTCTGATTTGCGTCATAAGAAATGAAAACAAAATTTACATTTTTAATGATTTGTTTCCTTTCAAGAAAGAAGAAAGAGCTTTTCTACCAGATTCACATAATTCGCGGTGTGTGAAAACATTGTTACATATAATTTACTATACATTGCGTTATTGGTTGTAATGACGCAAAGATAAGAAACCATAGGACACGCAATTAAAGGATAGAGAAGAAAAAAGGCATTTCATTCGTTCTATTACTTTCAAATACTTTAGTACTTGTGGCAAACGGCAATAGACTATCATGCATCTTACATTGGTCATTTATCATTTACTTGAATTCACAGCGCAGTCTTTCTTGAAAATTAATTATTTCGTTTACGTTGCACGAAAAATTGACGCTTTTACGTTGGAAATGTTTTTTTTTATTTCAACGTAATGTACGATTTACCTAATAACTTATTTTTGTTTTGTCGAACCTTGCACAGATTTCTAGCAAGTAACAAAATCGACGAAATCGACAAAACAAATACAAGGAATTTTCTCTCCTTGGATACCAGATCGAATATACTTGTCCGATGTTTCTCTACTTTGCGTCGTTACTACCAAATACCCAATTTACTGGAAATTCCGTGAAACTTTCATTATGGGCTAATTCGATTTCATCTTCCGTTATAACACCGAGAGTCATTACACGGACTCATTTCGTTTTAAAACATGATTGTGAACCAAATTGTCTACTTTGATCTTAATTTGTAAAGTCATGCTATAGAATCAGTATTTTCTTGTATTTACGCAGTTTCATTTAAACTTGTGAATTTCGTCATAAGAAATGAAAACGAAATTCAAAATTTGTTTCCTTTCAACAAAGAGCTTTGTAATAAATTCACAAAATTCGCGCTTTGTTACATATGTCGTTACATATAATTCACTATACATTGCGTCATTTTAAGTAATGACGCAAAGATAAGAAACCGCAGGACACGGAATCAAAGATAGAGAAGAAAAAGGGCATTTCATTCGCTCTATTACTTTCAAATTCTTTGGTATTTGTGGCAAACTGCAAGTAATTAGATTATCAAGCATCTAAAATTGGTAATTTGTTATTCACGAATTCATAGCGTTCTCTTTCTTGATAATCAATTATTTTAGTACCTTGCACGAAATTTTAACGGTTTTACACGTTGGGAACGGGTTCAAGCCCGTTTTCAATGTAATGTACAGCTGTCACTTGTTATTCGCTTGAATTCATAGCGTTCTCTTTCTTGATAACCAACTATTTAGTACACCTTGCACGAACATTTAGCGGTTTTACACATTGGGAACGGGTTTAAGCCCGATTTCAATGCCATGTACGATTCACCCAGTACGGATTTCTTTCTCCGATGTTTCTTTATTTTGCGTCGTTACTGCCAAAGGCCTTTCATTCGTTCTATTACTTTCAAATACTTTGGTACTTGTGGCAAACTGCAATAGACTATCAAGCATCTTATATTGGCCATTTATCATTCATTTCAATTCATAACACACTCTTATTTGAAAAATAATTATTTCGTTTACCTTGCACGAAAATTTGACGGTTTTACGTTGAAAACGGTTTCAAACCAGTTTTCAAAGTAATATACGATTTACCCAATAACGGATTCTTGTCATTTTGTCGAACCTTGCACAGATTTGTAACGAGTAACAAAATCGACGAAATTGACAGAACAAATACAAGGAATTTTCTCTCCTTGCATACCAGATCGAATATACTTGCCCGATGTTCCTCTACTTTGCGTCGTTACTACCAAATACCCAATTTACTGGAAATTCCGTGAAACTTTCATTATGGGCTAATTCGATTTCATCACCGTTATAACACCGAGAGTCATTACACAGACTCATTTCGTTTTAAAACATGATTGTGAACCAAATTGTCTACTTTGCTCTTCATTTGTAAAGTCATGCTATGGAATCAGTATTTTCTTGTATTCACATAGTTTCTTTTAAATTTGTGACTTGCCTCATAAGAAATGAAAACGAAATTCCCAATTCAATGATTTGTTTCCTTTCAACAAAGAAGAAAGAAATTCCCAATTCAATGATTTGTTTCCTTTCAACAAAGAAGAAAGAGCTTTGTACCTAATTCACAAAATTCGCGCTGTGTTACATATGTTGTTACATATAATTTACTATACATTGCGTCATTGGTAGTAATGACGCAAAAATAAGAAACCATAGGACAAGCAATTACAGAGAGAGAAGAAAAAGGGCATTTCATTCTCTCTATTACTTTCAAATTCTTTGAAACTTGTGGCAATCTGCAAGTAATTAGACTATCAAGCATCTAAAATTGGTAATTTGTCATTCACGAGTTCATAGTGTTCTGTTTCTTGATAATCAATCATTTCGTATACCTTACACGAGATTTTTAACGGTTTTACACGTTGGGAATGGGTTCAAGCCCGTTTTCAATGTAATGTGCAATTGTTCACTTGTCACACTCTTTCTTGAAAATTGATTATTTCTTTTACCTTGCACGAAAATTTGACGGTTTTACGTTGGAAACGGTTTCGAACCCGTTTTCAATGAAATGTACATTGTAATTCATAGCGTTCTCTTTCTTGATAACCAATCATTTAGTACATCTTGCACCAAAATTTAACGGTTTTATACCACTGGGAACGTGTCATGTACGATTCACCCAGTAACTGATTTCTTTCTCCGATGTTACTCTACTTTGCGTCGTTACCGCCAAATACCCAATTTACCGTAAATTCAATGAAACTTCCAAAATTCTGCTAGTTCGATTTCAGCACCGTTATAATGCCGAGACTCATTACACAGACTTTGAAACCACAATCATGAACCAAATTGTGCGATCCTAATTTGTAAAGTCATGCTGTAGAATCACTATGTTCTTGTATTATGCAGTTTCTTTTAAACTTGTGTGATTTGTGTCATCAGAAATGAAAACTAAATTCACATTTTTAATGATTTGTTTCCTTTCAACAAAGAAGAAAGAGCTCTCTACCAGATTAACAAAATTGCGGTGTGTGAAAACATTGCTTCATATAATTTACTATATTCTGCGTCATTGGTAGTAATGACGCAAAGATAAGAAACCATAGGACACGCAATTAGGATAGAGAAGAAAAAGGGCCTTTCATTTCTTCTATTACTTTCAAATAGTTTGGTACTTGTGGCAAACTGCAATCGACTATCAAGCATCTTATATTGGTCATGTATCATTCACTTGAATTCATAACACACTCTTTCTTGAAAATGAATTATTTCGTTTACCTTGCACGTAAATTTGACGGTTTTACTTTGGAAACTGTTTCAAACCCGTTTTCAATGTAATATACGATTTACCCAATAGGGGATTTTTGTCATTTTGTCTAACCTTGCACAGATTTCTAGCGAGTAACAAAATCGACGAAATCTACAGAACATATACAAGGAATTTTCTATCCTTGTATAACCACATCGAATATACTAGCAAGATGTTTCTCTTAGCGTCATTATTACCAAATACCCAATTTACTGGAAATTTAGTGAAACTTTCATGGGCTAATTCAATTTCATCAGCGTTATAATACTGATAGTCATTACACAGAGTAATTTCGTTTGAAAACATGATCGTGAACTCAATTTTCTACTTTGATCTTAATTTGTAAAGTCATGCTATAGAATCACTATTTCTAACTGGTGTCAACTGGTTTTAACTGGTCTCAACTGGTTTCAACTGGTTTCATCTGGACTCAACTGGTTTTAATTGGGTTCAACTGGTGTCAACTGGTTTTAACTGGTCTCAACTGTTCTCGACTGGTCTTAACTGTTTTTTTTTCTGGTTTCAAATGGTTTTAACTGGTCTCAACTGGTTGTACTAGTTTCAACTGGTTTTAACTGGTTTCATCTGGTTTCAACTAATTTGAAATGGTCTCAACTGGTTTCAACTGGTTTCATCTGGACTCAACTGGTTTTAATTGGGTTCAACTGGCCTTAACTGTTCTCGATTGGTCTTAACTGTTTTTTTCTGGTTTCAAATGGTTTTGACTGGTCTCAACTGGTTGTACTAGTTTCAACTGGTTTTAACTGGTTTCATCTGGTTTCAACTAATTTGAAATGGTCTCAACTGGTTTTAACTGGTTTCATCTGGACTCAACTGGTTTTAATTGGGTTCAACTGGTGTCAACTGGTTTTAACTGGTCTCAACTGTTCTCGACTGGTCTTAACTGGTTTTTTTTCTGGTTTCAAATGGTTTTAACTGGTCTCAACTGGTTGTACTAGTTTCAACTGGTTTTAACTGGTTTCATCTGGTTTCAACTAATTTGAAATGGTCTCAACTGGTTTCAACTGGTTTCATCTGGACTCAACTGGTTTTAATTGGTTTCAACTGGCCTTAACTGTTCTCGATTGGTCTTAACTGTTTTTTTCTGGTTTCAAATGGTTTTGACTGGTCTCAACTGGTTGTACTAGTTTCATCTGGTTTCAACTAATTTGAAATGGTCTCAACTGGTTTTAACTGGTTTCATCTGATCTCAACTACTTTTAATTGGTTTCATCTGGTTTCAACTGGTCTCAACTTGCTTTAACTGGTTTGAACTGGTCTCAACTGGTTTTAACTGGGTTCAACTGATTTCAACTGGTTTGAACTGGTCTCAACTAGTTTCAATTGGTTTCATCTGATTTCAACTGGTTTGAACTGGTCTCAACTTTTTTTAACTGGTTTAAACTGGTTTGAACTGGTTTCATCTGGTTTCAACTGGTTTCAACTGCTCTCAATTGGTTTTAACTGGTTTCATCTGGTTTCAACTGGTCTCAACTTGTTTTAACTGGTTTAAACTGGTTTGAACTGGTTTCATCTGGTTTCAACTGGTTTGAACTGCTCTCAACTGGTTTTAACTGGTTTCATCTGGTTTGAACTGGTCTCAACTTGTTTTAACTGGTTTGAACTGGTTTCAATTGATTTTAATTGGGTTCATCCGGTTTGAACGGGTTTGATCTGGTCTCAACAGGTTTTAATTGGGTTCAACTGATTTCAACTCGTTTGAACTGGTCTCAACTAGTTTGAACTGGTTTCATCTGATATCAACTGGTTTAAACTGGTCTCAACTTTTTTTAACTGGTTTCACTTTCAACTGGTTTGAACTCGTTTCATCTGGTTTCAACTGGTTTGAACTGCTCTCAACTGGTTTTAACTGGTTTCAACTGGTCTCAACTGATTTGGACTGGTTTCAGATGGCCTCAACCGGTTTGAACTGGGTTCAACTGGTCTCAGCTGGTTTTAACTGGTTTGAACTGGTTGTACTAGTTTCAACTGCTTTTTACTGGTTTCATCTGGTTTTAACTAATCTGAAAGGGTCTAAACTGGTTTCAATTGGGTTCATCTGGACTCAACTGGTTTTAATTGGGTTCAACTGGTGTCAACTGGTTTCAACTGGTCTCAACTGGTTTTAACTGGCCTCAACTGCTCTCGACTGGTCTTTACTGTTTTTTCTGGTTTCAAATGGTTTTACCTGGTCTCAACTGGTTTTAACTGGTTTCATCTGGTTTCAACTGGTCTCAACTTGCTTTAACTGGTTTGAACTGGTCTCAACTGGATTTAACTGGGTTCAACTGATTTCAACTGGTTTGAACTGGTCTCAACTAGTTTCAATTGGTTTCATCTGATTTCAACTGGTTTGAACTGGTCTCAACTTTTTTTAACTGGTTTAAACTGGTTTGAACTGGTTTCATCTGGTTTCAACTGGTTTGAACTGCTCTCAACTGGTTTTAACTGGTTTCATCTGGTTTCAACTAGTCTCAACTTCTTTTGAATGGTTTAAACTGGTTTGAACTGGTTTCATCTGGTTTCAACTGGTTTGAACTGCTCTCAACTGGTTTTAACTGGTTTTATCTGGTTTTAACTGGTCTCAACTTGTTTTAACTGGTTTGAACTGGTCTCAACTGATTTTAATTTGGTTCATCCGGTTTGAACGGGTTTGATCTGGTCTCAACAGGTTTTAATTGGGTTCAACTGATTTCAATTGGGTTGAACTGGTCTCAACTAGTTTGAACTGGTTTCATCTGATATCAACTGGTTTAAACTGGTCTCATTTTTTTAACTGGTTTCAACTGGTTTGAACTCGATTCATCTGGTTTCAACTGGTTTGAACTGCTCTCAACTGGTTTTAACTGGTTTCAACTGGTCTCAACTAATTTGGACTGGTTTCAGCTGGCCTCAACTGGTTTGAACTGGTTTCAACTGGTCTCAGCTGGCCTCAACTGATTTGAACTGGGTTCAGCTGGTCTCAGCTGGTTTGAACTGGTTTGAACTGGTCTGAACTGGTCTTAACTGCTTTTTTTCCGGGTTTCAAATGGTTTTAACTGATCTCAACTGGTTGTTCTAGTTTCAACTGCTTTTTACTGGTTTCATCTGGTTTTAACTAATTTGAAAGGGTCTCAACTGGTTTCAATTGGTTTCATCTGGACTCAACTGGTTTTAATTGGGTTCAACTGGTGTCAACTGGTTTTAACTGGTCTCAACTGGTTTCAACTGGCTTCAACTGTTCTCGACTGGTCTTAACTGTTTTTTTTCTGGTTTCAAATGGTTTTACCTGGTCTCAACTGGTTGTACTAGTTTCAACTGGTTTTAACTGGTTTCATCTGGTTTCAACTGGTCTCAACTTGCTTTAACTGGTTTGAACTGGTCTCAACTGGTTTTAACTGGGTTCAAAAGATTTCAACTGGTTTGAACTGGTCTCAACTAGTTTCAATTGGTTTCATCTGATTTCAACTGGTTTGAACTGGTCTCAACTTTTTTTAACTGGTTTAAACTGGTCTCAACTGGTTTCATCTGGTTTCAACTGGTTTGAACTGCTCTCAACTGGTTTTAACTGGTGTCATCTGGTTTCAACTAGTCTCAACTTGTTTTAACTGGTTTAAACTGGTTTGAACTGGTTTCATCTGGTTTCAACTGGTTTGAACTGATCTCAACTGGATTTAACTGGTTTCATCTGGTTTTAACTGGTTTCATCTCGTTTTAACTGGTCTCAACTTGTTTTAACTGCTTTGAACTGGTCTCAACTGATTTTAATTGGGTTCTTCCGGTTTGAACGGGTTTGATCTGGTCTCAACAGGTTTTAATTGGGTTCAACTGATTTCAACTGGTTTGAACTGGTCTCAACTAGTTTGAACTGGTTTCATCTGATATCAACTGGTTTAAACTGGTCTCAACTTTTTTAAACTGGTTTCAACTGGTTTGAACTCGTTTCATTTGGTTTCAACTGGTTTGAACTGCTCTCAACTGGTTTTAACTGGTTTCAACTGGTCTCAACTTTTGAATTGGTCTCAACTGGTTTTAACTGGTTTCAACTGGTCTCAACTGATTTGGACTGGTTTCAGCTGGCCTCAACTGGATTGAACTGGTTTCAACTGGTCTCAGCTGGCCTCAACTGGTTTGAACTGGGTTCAACTGGTCTGAACTGGTCTTAACTGCTTTTTTTCCGGGTTTCAAATTTTTTTATCTGATCTCAACTGGTTGTATTAGTTTCAACTGGTTTTTACTGGTTTCATCTGGTTTTAACTAATTTGAAAGGGTCTCAACTGGTTTCAATTGGTTTCATCTGGACTCAACTGGTTTTAATTGAACTGGTGTCAACTGGTTTTAACTGGTCTCAACTGGTTTCAACTGGACTCAACTGTTCTCACCTGGTCTTAACTGTTTTTTTTTTCTGCTTTCAAATGGTTTAACCTGGTCTCAACTGGTTGTACTAGTTTCAACTGGTTTTAACTGGTTTCATCTGGTTTCAACTGGTCTCAGCTGGCCTCAACTGGTTTGAACTGGGTTCAACTGGTCTCAGCTGGTTTGAACTGATTTGAACTGGTCTTAACTGCTTTTTTTTCCGGGTTTCAAATGGTTTTACCTGGTCTCAACTGGTTGTACTAGTTTCAACTGGTTTTAACTGGTTTCATCTGGTTTCAACTGGTCTCAACTTGCTTTAACTGGTTTGAACTGGTCTCAACTGGTTTTAACTGGGTTCAACTGATTTCAACTGGTTTGAACTGGTCTCAACTAGTTTCAATTGGTTTCATCTGATTTCAACTGGTTTGAACTGGTCTCAACTTTTTTAACTGCTTTAAACTGGTTTGAACTGGTTTCATCTGGTTTCAACTGGTTTGAACTGCTCTCAACTGGTTTTAACTGGTTTCATCTGGTTTCATCTGGTTTTAACTGGTCTCAACTTGTTTTGACTGGTTTGAACTGGTCTCAACTGATTTTAATTGGGTTCATCCGGTTTGAACGGGTTTGATCTGGTCTCAACAGGTTTTAATTGGGTTCAACTGATTTCAACTGGTTTGAACTGGTCTCAACTAGTTTGAACTGGTTTAAACTGGTCTCAACTTTTTTTAACTGGTTTCAACTGGTTTGAACTCGTTTCATCTGGTTTCAACTGGTTTGAACTGCTCTCAACTGGTTTTAACTGGTTTCAACTGGTCTGAACTGATTTGGACTGGTTTCAGCTGGCCTCAACTGGTTTGAACTGGTTTCAACTGGTCTCAGCTGGCCTCAACTGGTTTGAACTGGGTTCACCTGGTCTCAGCTGGTTTTAACTGGTTTAAACTGGTCTCAACTGGTCTTAACTGCTTTTTTTCCGGGTTTCAAATGGTTTTAACTGATCTCAACTGGTTGTACTAGTTTCAACTGGTTTTTACCGGTTTCATCTGGTTTTAACTAATTTGAAAGGGTCTCAACTGGTTTCAATTGGTTTCATCTGGACTCAACTGGTTTTAATTGGGTTCAACTGGTGTCAACTGGTTTTAACTGGTCTCAACTGGTTTCAACTGGCCTCAACTGTTCTCGACTGGTCTTAACTGTTTTTTTTTTCTGGTTTCAAATGGTTTTACCTGGTCTCAACTGGTTGTACTAGTTTCAACTGGTTTTAACTGGTTTCATCTGGTTTCAACTGGTCTCAACTTGCTTTAACTGGTTTGTTAGATAGAGACCGTACAAGACATGGTGGCGGTGTGGCTGTATATATTTCCAAAAGATTCAACTATAAAATAAGAGACGATTTGAATTCATCTATTTTAGAATGCCTTTGGTTTGAATAGAATTATCCAAATAAGCCTTCCATCCTTGTAGGGGAATTTTACAGACCTCCGAATTCTCACGCTGATTTCTTTGACGAATTAGAGAGGACTTTGGGCTCTGCTCTCTCGGAACATATGAGTTGTACAGTATTATATTAGGTGATTTCAATTGTAATTATATGCCACACCAACATGATGTGAATGCCGAAAAAGTTATGTTTTATACAAATATGTACGGACCAAGTCAGTTACAAATACTGCTTCTACTTTTACTGCTTTTACTTTAATTGATTTGATATTTGTATCAAAGAACTTTACAGTGAATGGGGAATATTTGAGACTAGCATTAGTGATCATTATTTGGTATATGCTATTCGGGACTTCAGTGCAAAGATCCATCAAAAATCTGAATGTGCGTAATTTCGCTCATTAATAAATCTTAATGAGGAGGAATTTTATAGTGATTTGAGAAGTGCTCCGTGGCAGGTCATAAAAGATATAGACGACGTTGATGATACGTGGGATATGTGGTTGACTCTTTTCAATAATGTTGTCAACAAGCATATACCTTTGCGCAAAAAGCGGATAAGAAAACATGCATGTCCATGGATATCTAATGAGGTTGTTAAGCTCATGACGGAACGTGATAAAGTTCTCAAAGCTCCTAAAACTAACAACAGCAATGATCTTTGGAATACCTATAAATGTCTAAAACACAAAGTTACTCATCTCATGAGAATAAGAAAAAAACAGTATAACACTGACCAAATTTTACAAAATCGTAACAGCAGTAAAAAAATGTGGAAGAGCTTGAGAGAATTTACGCCTAAATCATCACTCATTTCTCCCAATACCATAAAGGTTGATGATGCAGAAGTATCGGACAACGCAATTATTGCTGAAGCATTCAACAATTTTTTCATATCTAATGCTACTAAAATTACAAAAGATCTGCAGAGAAATACTTCTCAAATGATATTAGATGAGGACAAAGGCTTTGTTCCTTCTCATTCTCAATTTAAATTAAGTATGATAACGAGAGATTTTGTATTTAGACAGTTCGAGCTTCTTGGCATAGATAAAGCAACCGGAGAAGGTCACATCGGCTACAAACTTTTAAAGATGACAAAGAATGTTATTGCAGAATCTCTTTGCGATATCATTAACAAATCCCTGTCTACGGGAGGTGTTCCACATGAATGGAAAAAGGCTCTTGTAGTACCAATATTCAAAGCAGGAGATATTTTTTCGTTGAATAACTATCGCCCCATTTCAATCTTACCAACAGTGAGTAAAATTATCGAAAGGACCGTACATCAACAACTGAGCGAATTCATGAATGCGAATGATTTACTACACCCTAATCAATCTGGTTTCAGACCATTTCATTCCACATCAACTGCTCTTGCAAAACTTGTGAATCAGTGGTCTTTGAATATAGATAATCAAATTTCTGGAGTTGAATTCATAGATCTTCGGAAGGCATTTGACGAACCTTGCACAGATTTGTAACGAGTAACAAAATCGACGAAATCGACAGAACAAATACCAGGAATTTTCTCTCCTTGCATGCCAGATCGATGTTTCTCTACTTTGCGTCGTTACTATCAAATACCCAATTTACTGGAAATTTCGTGAAACTTTCATTATGGGCTAATTCGATTTCATCACCGTTATAACACCGAGAGTCATTACACAGACTCATTTCGTTTTAAAACATGATTGTGAACCAAATTGTCTACTTTGATCTTAATTTGTAAAGTCATGCTATAGCATTTTCTTGTATTCACGCAGTTTCTTTTAAACTTGTGAATTGCGTCATAAGAAAGGAAAACGAAATTCCCAATTCAATGATTTGTTTCCTTTCAACAAAGAGGGAAGAGCTCTCTTCCAGATTTACAAAATTCGCGGTGAATGAAAACATTGCTACATATAATTTGCTATATTTTATGTCATTGGTAGTAATGACGCAAAGATAAGAAACCCTACGACACGCAATTAAAAGGATAGAGAAGAAAAAAAGGCCTTTCATTCGTTCTATTACTTTCAAATACTTTGGTACTTGTGGCAAACTACAATAGACTATCAAGCATCTTATATTGGTCATCTATCATTCACCTGAATTCCTAACACACTCTTTCTTGAAAATTGATTATTTCTCTTACCTTGCACGAAAATTTGACGGTTTACGTTGGGAACGGTTTCGAACCCGTTTTCAATGTAATGTACGATTTACCCAATAACGGATTTTGTCTAACCTTGCACAGATTTCTAGCGAGTAACAAAATCGACGAAATCAACAGAACAAATACAAGGAATTTTCTCTCCTTGTATAACACATGGAATATACTTGCCCGATGTTTCTCTACTTTGCGTCGTTTGCTACCAAATACCAAATTTACTTGAAATTAAGTGAAACTTTCATTATGAGCTAATTCGATTTCATCACCGTTATAACACCGAGAGTCATTACACAGACTCATCTCGTTTTAAAACATGATTGTGAACCAAATTATCTACTTTGATCTTAATTTGTAAAGTCATGCTATATAGCATTTTCTTGTATTCACGCAGTTTCTTTTAAACTTGTGAATTGCGTCATAAGAAAGGAAAACGAAATTCCCAATTCAATGATTTGTTTCCTTTCAACAAAGAGGGAAGAGCTCTCTACCAGATGAAATTCGTGGTGAATGAAAACATTGCTACATATAATTTACTTTATTTTACGTCATTGGTAGTAATGACGCAAAGAGAAGACACCCTACGACACGCAATTAAAGGATAGAGAAGAAAAAAAGGCCTTTCTATTACTATTACTTTCTTCTTTCTATTACTATCACGTTCTATTACTTTCAAATACTTTGGTTCTTGTGGCAAACTACAATTCATAACACACTCTTATTTAAAAAAAATAATAATTTCGTTTACTTGCACGAAAATTTGACGGTTTTACGTTGAAAACGGTTTCAAACCCGTTTTCAAAGTAATGTACGATTTACTCAATAACGGATTTTTGTAATTTTGTCGAACCTTGCACAGATTTGTAACGAGTAACAAAATCGACGAAATCGACAGAACAAATACCAGGAATTTTCTCTCCTTGCATACCAGATCGAATATACTTGTCCGATGTTTCTCTACTTTGCGTCGTTACTATCAAATACCCAATTTACTGGAAATTCCGTGAAACTTTCATTATGGGCTAATTCGATTTCATCACCGTTATAACACCGAGAGTCATTACACAGACTCATTTCGTTTTAAAACATGATTGTGAACCAAATTATCTACTTTGATCTTAATTTGTAAAGTCATGCTATATAGCATTTTCTTGTATTCACGCAGTTTCTTTTAAACTTGTGAATTGCGTCATAAGAAAGGAAAACGAAATTCCCAATTCAATGATTTGTTTCCTTTCAACAAAGAGGGAAGAGCTCTCTTCCAGATTTACAAAATTCGCGGTGAATGAAAACATTGCTACATATAATTTGCTATATTTTACGTCATTGGTAGTAATGACGCAAAGATAAGAAACCCTACGACACGCAATTAAAGGATAGAGAAGAAAAAAAGGCCTTTCATTCGTTCTATTACTTTCAAATACTTTGGTACTTGTGGCAAACTACAATAGACTATCAAGCATCTTATATTGGTCATCTATCATTCACCTGAATTCCTAACACACTCTTTCTTGAAAATTGAATATTTCTCTTACCTTGCACGAAAATTTGACGGTTTTACGTTGGGAACGGTTTCGAACCCGTTTTCAATGTAATGTACGATTTACCCAATAACGGATTTTGTCTAACCTTGCACAGATTTCTAGCGAGTAACAAAATCGACGAAATCAACAGAACAAATACAAGGAATTTTCTCTCCTTGTATAACACATGGAATATACTTGCCCGATGTTTCTCTACTTTGCGTCGTTTGCTACCAAATACCAAATTTACTTGAAATTAAGTGAAACTTTCATTATGAGCTAATTCGATTTCATCACCGTTATAACACCGAGAGTCATTACACAGACTCATCTCGTTTTAAAACATGATTGTGAACCAAATTATCTACTTTGATCTTAATTTGTAAAGTTATGCTATAGAATCACTATTTTCTTGTATTTACGCAGTTTCATTTAAACTTGTGAATTGCGTCATAAGAAATGAAAACGAAATTCAAAATTTGTTTCCTTTCAACAAAGAGCTTTGTAATAAATTCACAAAATTCGCGCTTTGTTACATGTGTCGTTACATATAATTCACTATACATTGCGTCATTTTAAGTAATGACGCAAAGATAAGAAACCATAGGACACGCAATTAAAGATAGAGAAGAAAAAGGGCATTTCATTCGCTCTATTACTTTAAAATTCTTTGGTACTTGTGGCAAACTGGAAGTAATTAGACTATCAAGCATCTAAAATTGGTCATTTGTCATTCAGGAATTCATAACGTTCCCTTTTTTGATAATCAATTTTTTCGTATACCTTGCCCGAAATTTTAACGGTTTTACACGTTTTGAATGGGTTCAAGCCCGTTTTCAATGTAATGTACAATTGTTCATTTGTCATTCACTTGAATTCATAGCGTTCTCTTTCTTGATAACCAATTATCTAGTGCACCTTGCACGAAAATTTAACGGTTTTATACCATTGGGAACAGGTTCAAGCCCGATTTCAATGTCATGTACGATTCACCCAGTAACGGATTTCTTTCTCCGATGTTTCTCTACTTTGCGTCGTTACTGCCAAATACCCAATTTACCGTAAATTCAATGAAATTCGAAAATTGTGCTAATTCGATTTCAGCACCGTTATAATGCCGACACTCATTACACAGACTTTGAAACCATGATCGTGAACCAAATTGTCTGATCTCTATTTGTCATGCTATAGAATCACTATTTTCTTGTATTCATGCAGTTTCTTTTAAACTTCTGATTTGCGTCATAAGAAATGAAAACAAAATTTACATTTTTAATGATTTGTTTCCTTTCAAGAAAGAAGAAAGAGCTTTTCTACCAGATTCACATAATTCGCGGTGTGTGAAAACATTGTTACATATAATTTACTATACATTGCGTTATTGGTTGTAATGACGCAAAGATAAGAAACCATAGGACACGCAATTAAAGGATAGAGAAGAAAAAAGGCATTTCATTCGTTCTATTACTTTCAAATACTTTAGTACTTGTGGCAAACGGCAATAGACTATCATGCATCTTACATTGGTCATTTATCATTTACTTGAATTCACAGCGCAGTCTTTCTTGAAAATTAATTATTTCGTTTACGTTGCACGAAAAATTGACGCTTTTACGTTGGAAATGTTTTTTTTTATTTCAACGTAATGTACGATTTACCTAATAACTTATTTTTGTTTTGTCGAACCTTGCACAGATTTCTAGCAAGTAACAAAATCGACGAAATCGACAAAACAAATACAAGGAATTTTCTCTCCTTGGATACCAGATCGAATATACTTGTCCGATGTTTCTCTACTTTGCGTCGTTACTACCAAATACCCAATTTACTGGAAATTCCGTGAAACTTTCATTATGGGCTAATTCGATTTCATCTTCCGTTATAACACCGAGAGTCATTACACGGACTCATTTCGTTTTAAAACATGATTGTGAACCAAATTGTCTACTTTGATCTTAATTTGTAAAGTCATGCTATAGAATCAGTATTTTCTTGTATTTACGCAGTTTCATTTAAACTTGTGAATTTCGTCATAAGAAATGAAAACGAATTTCAAAATTTGTTTCCTTTCAACAAAGAGCTTTGTAATAAATTCACAAAATTCGCGCTTTGTTACATATGTCGTTACATATAATTCACTATACATTGCGTCATTTTAAGTAATGACGCAAAGATAAGAAACCGCAGGACACGGAATCAAAGATAGAGAAGAAAAAGGGCATTTCATTCGCTCTATTACTTTCAAATTCTTTGGTATTTGTGGCAAACTGCAAGTAATTAGATTATCAAGCATCTAAAATTGGTAATTTGTTATTCACGAATTCATAGCGTTCTCTTTCTTGATAATCAATTATTTTAGTACCTTGCACGAAATTTTAACGGTTTTACACGTTGGGAACGGGTTCAAGCCCGTTTTCAATGTAATGTACAGCTGTCACTTGTTATTCGCTTGAATTCATAGCGTTCTCTTTCTTGATAACCAACTATTTAGTACACCTTGCACGAACATTTAGCGGTTTTACACATTGGGAACGGGTTTAAGCCCGATTTCAATGCCATGTACGATTCACCCAGTACGGATTTCTTTCTCCGATGTTTCTTTATTTTGCGTCGTTACTGCCAAAGGCCTTTCATTCGTTCTATTACTTTCAAATACTTTGGTACTTGTGGCAAACTGCAATAGACTATCAAGCATCTTATATTGGCCATTTATCATTCATTTCAATTCATAACACACTCTTATTTGAAAAATAATTATTTCGTTTACCTTGCACGAAAATTTGACGGTTTTACGTTGAAAACGGTTTCAAACCAGTTTTCAAAGTAATATACGATTTACCCAATAACGGATTCTTGTCATTTTGTCGAACCTTGCACAGATTTGTAACGAGTAACAAAATCGACGAAATTGACAGAACAAATACAAGGAATTTTCTCTCCTTGCATACCAGATCGAATATACTTGCCCGATGTTCCTCTACTTTGCGTCGTTACTACCAAATACCCAATTTACTGGAAATTCCGTGAAACTTTCATTATGGGCTAATTCGATTTCATCACCGTTATAACACCGAGAGTCATTACACAGACTCATTTCGTTTTAAAACATGATTGTGAACCAAATTGTCTACTTTGCTCTTCATTTGTAAAGTCATGCTATGGAATCAGTATTTTCTTGTATTCACATAGTTTCTTTTAAATTTGTGACTTGCCTCATAAGAAATGAAAACGAAATTCCCAATTCAATGATTTGTTTCCTTTCAACAAAGAAGAAAGAAATTCCCAATTCAATGATTTGTTTCCTTTCAACAAAGAAGAAAGAGCTTTGTACCTAATTCACAAAATTCGCGCTGTGTTACATATGTTGTTACATATAATTTACTATACATTGCGTCATTGGTAGTAATGACGCAAAAATAAGAAACCATAGGACAAGCAATTACAGAGAGAGAAGAAAAAGGGCATTTCATTCTCTCTATTACTTTCAAATTCTTTGAAACTTGTGGTAATCTGCAAGTAATTAGACTATCAAGCATCTAAAATTGGTAATTTGTCATTCACGAGTTCATAGTGTTCTGTTTCTTGATAATCAATCATTTCGTATACCTTACACGAGATTTTTAACGGTTTTACACGTTGGGAATGGGTTCAAGCCCGTTTTCAATGTAATGTGCAATTGTTCACTTGTCACACTCTTTCTTGAAAATTGATTATTTCTTTTACCTTGCACGAAAATTTGACGGTTTTACGTTGGAAACGGTTTCGAACCCGTTTTCAATGAAATGTACATTGTAATTCATAGCGTTCTCTTTCTTGATAACCAATCATTTAGTACATCTTGCACCAAAATTTAACGGTTTTATACCACTGGGAACGTGTCATGTACGATTCACCCAGTAACTGATTTCTTTCTCCGATGTTACTCTACTTTGCGTCGTTACCGCCAAATACCCAATTTACCGTAAATTCAATGAAACTTCCAAAATTCTGCTAGTTCGATTTCAGCACCGTTATAATGCCGAGACTCATTACACAGACTTTGAAACCACAATCGTGAACCAAATTGTGCGATCCTAATTTGTAAAGTCATGCTGTAGAATCACTATGTTCTTGTATTATGCAGTTTCTTTTAAACTTGTGTGATTTGTGTCATCAGAAATGAAAACTAAATTCACATTTTTAATGATTTGTTTCCTTTCAACAAAGAAGAAAGAGCTCTCTACCAGATTAACAAAATTGCGGTGTGTGAAAACATTGCTTCATATAATTTACTATATTCTGCGTCATTGGTAGTAATGACGCAAAGATAAGAAACCATAGGACACGCAATTAGGATAGAGAAGAAAAAGGGCCTTTCATTTCTTCTATTACTTTCAAATAGTTTGGTACTTGTGGCAAACTGCAATCGACTATCAAGCATCTTATATTGGTCATGTATCATTCACTTGAATTCATAACACACTCTTTCTTGAAAATGAATTATTTCGTTTACCTTGCACGTAAATTTGACGGTTTTACTTTGGAAACTGTTTCAAACCCGTTTTCAATGTAATATACGATTTACCCAATAGGGGATTTTTGTCATTTTGTCTAACCTTGCACAGATTTCTAGCGAGTAACAAAATCGACGAAATCTACAGAACATATACAAGGAATTTTCTATCCTTGTATAACCACATCGAATATACTAGCAAGATGTTTCTCTTAGCGTCATTATTACCAAATACCCAATTTACTGGAAATTTAGTGAAACTTTCATGGGCTAATTCAATTTCATCAGCGTTATAATACTGATAGTCATTACACAGAGTAATTTCGTTTGAAAACATGATCGTGAACTCAATTTTCTACTTTGATCTTAATTTGTAAAGTCATGCTATAGAATCACTATTTCTAACTGGTGTCAACTGGTTTTAACTGGTCTCAACTGGTTTCAACTGGTTTCATCTGGACTCAACTGGTTTTAATTGGGTTCAACTGGTGTCAACTGGTTTTAACTGGTCTCAACTGTTCTCGACTGGTCTTAACTGTTTTTTTTTCTGGTTTCAAATGGTTTTAACTGGTCTCAACTGGTTGTACTAGTTTCAACTGGTTTTAACTGGTTTCATCTGGTTTCAACTAATTTGAAATGGTCTCAACTGGTTTCAACTGGTTTCATCTGGACTCAACTGGTTTTAATTGGGTTCAACTGGCCTTAACTGTTCTCGATTGGTCTTAACTGTTTTTTTCTGGTTTCAAATGGTTTTGACTGGTCTCAACTGGTTGTACTAGTTTCAACTGGTTTTAACTGGTTTCATCTGGTTTCAACTAATTTGAAATGGTCTCAACTGGTTTTAACTGGTTTCATCTGGACTCAACTGGTTTTAATTGGGTTCAACTGGTGTCAACTGGTTTTAACTGGTCTCAACTGTTCTCGACTGGTCTTAACTGTTTTTTTTTTCTGGTTTCAAATGGTTTTAACTGGTCTCAACTGGTTGTACTAGTTTCAACTGGTTTTAACTGGTTTCATCTGGTTTCAACTAATTTGAAATGGTCTCAACTGGTTTCAACTGGTTTCATCTGGACTCAACTGGTTTTAATTGGTTTCAACTGGCCTTAACTGTTCTCGATTGGTCTTAACTGTTTTTTTCTGGTTTCAAATGGTTTTGACTGGTCTCAACTGGTTGTACTAGTTTCATCTGGTTTCAACTAATTTGAAATGGTCTCAACTGGTTTTAACTGGTTTCATCTGATCTCAACTACTTTTAATTGGTTTCATCTGGTTTCAACTGGTCTCAACTTGCTTTAACTGGTTTGAACTGGTCTCAACTGGTTTTAACTGGGTTCAACTGATTTCAACTGGTTTGAACTGGTCTCAACTAGTTTCAATTGGTTTCATCTGATTTCAACTGGTTTGAACTGGTCTCAACTTTTTTTAACTGGTTTAAACTGGTTTGAACTGGTTTCATCTGGTTTCAACTGGTTTCAACTGCTCTCAATTGGTTTTAACTGGTTTCATCTGGTTTCAACTGGTCTCAACTTGTTTTAACTGGTTTAAACTGGTTTGAACTGGTTTTCGGGAACTGGTTTGAACTGCTCTCAACTGGTTTTAACTGGTTTCATCTGGTTTGAACTGGTCTCAACTTGTTTTAACTGGTTTGAACTGGTTTCAATTGATTTTAATTGGGTTCATCCGGTTTGAACGGGTTTGATCTGGTCTCAACAGGTTTTAATTGGGTTCAACTGATTTCAACTCGTTTGAACTGGTCTCAACTAGTTTGAACTGGTTTCATCTGATATCAACTGGTTTAAACTGGTCTCAACTTTTTTTAACTGGTTTCAACTGGTTTGAACTCGTTTCATCTGGTTTCAACTGGTTTGAACTGCTCTCAACTGGTTTTAACTGGTTTCAACTGGTCTCAACTGATTTGGACTGGTTTCAGATGGCCTCAACCGGTTTGAACTGGGTTCAACTGGTCTCAGCTGGTTTTAACTGGTTTGAACTGGTTGTACTAGTTTCAACTGCTTTTTACTGGTTTCATCTGGTTTTAACTAATCTGAAAGGGTCTAAACTGGTTTCAATTGGGTTCATCTGGACTCAACTGGTTTTAATTGGGTTCAACTGGTGTCAACTGGTTTCAACTGGTCTCAACTGGTTTTAACTGGCCTCAACTGCTCTCGACTGGTCTTTACTGTTTTTTCTGGTTTCAAATGGTTTTACCTGGTCTCAACTGGTTTTAACTGGTTTCATCTGGTTTCAACTGGTCTCAACTTGCTTTAACTGGTTTGAACTGGTCTCAACTGGATTTAACTGGGTTCAACTGATTTCAACTGGTTTGAACTGGTCTCAACTAGTTTCAATTGGTTTCATCTGATTTCAACTGGTTTGAACTGGTCTCAACTTTTTTTAACTGGTTTAAACTGGTTTGAACTGGTTTCATCTGGTTTCAACTGGTTTGAACTGCTCTCAACTGGTTTTAACTGGTTTCATCTGGTTTCAACTAGTCTCAACTTCTTTTGAATGGTTTAAACTGGTTTGAACTGGTTTCATCTGGTTTCAACTGGTTTGAACTGCTCTCAACTGGTTTTAACTGGTTTTATCTGGTTTTAACTGGTCTCAACTTGTTTTAACTGGTTTGAACTGGTCTCAACTGATTTTAATTTGGTTCATCCGGTTTGAACGGGTTTGAACTGGTCTCAACAGGTTTTAATTGGGTTCAACTGATTTCAATTGGGTTGAACTGGTCTCAACTAGTTTGAACTGGTTTCATCTGATATCAACTGGTTTAAACTGGTCTCATTTTTTTAACTGGTTTCAACTGGTTTGAACTCGATTCATCTGGTTTCAACTGGTTTGAACTGCTCTCAACTGGTTTTAAAACTGGTTTCAACTGGTCTCAACTAATTTGGACTGGTTTCAGCTGGCCTCAACTGGTTTGAACTGGTTTCAACTGGTCTCAGCTGGCCTCAACTGATTTGAACTGGGTTCAGCTGGTCTCAGCTGGTTTGAACTGGTTTGAACTGGTCTCAACTGGTCTTAACTGCTTTTTTTCCGGTTTCAAATGGTTTTAACTGATCTCAACTGGTTGTTGCTAGTTTCAACTGCTTTTTACTGGTTTCATCTGGTTTTAACTAATTTGAAAGGGTCTCAACTGGTTTCAATTGGTTTCATCTGGACTCAACTGGTTTTAAATTGGGTTCAACTGGTGTCAACTGGTTTTAACTGGTCTCAACTTGCTTTAACTGGTTTGAACTGATCTCGACTGGTTTTAACTTTGTTTTTCTGATTTCAACTGGTTTGAACTGGTCTCAACTAGTTTCAATTGGTTTCATCTGATTTCAACTGGTTTGAACTGGTCTCAACGGTCTCAACAGGTTTTAATTGGGTTCAACTGATTTCAACTGGTTTGAACTGGTCTCAACTAGTTTGAACTGGTTTCATCTGATATCAACTGGTTTAAACTGGTCTCAACTTTTTTTAACTGGTTTCAACTGGTTTGAACTCGTTTCATCTGGTTTCAACTGGTTTGAACTGCTCTCAACTGGTTTTAACTGGTTTCAACTGGTCTGAACTGATTTGGACTGGTTTCAGCTGGCCTCAACTGGTTTGAACTGGTTTCAACTGGTCTCAGCTGGCCTCAACTGGTTTGAACTGGGTTCACCTGGTCTCAGCTGGTTTTAACTGGTTTAAACTGGTCTCAACTGGTCTTAACTGCTTTTTTTCCGGGTTTCAAATGGTTTTAACTGATCTCAACTGGTTGTACTAGTTTCAACTGGTTTTTACTGGTTTCATCTGGTTTTAACTAATTTGAAAGGGTCTCAACTGGTTTCAATTGGTTTCATCTGGACTCAACTGGTTTTAATTGGGTTCAACTGGTGTCAACTGGTTTTAACTGGTCTCAACTGGTTTCAACTGGCCTCAACTGTTCTCGACTGGTCTTAACTGTTTTTTTTCTGGTTTCAAATGGTTTTACCTGGTCTCAACTGGTTGTACTAGTTTCAACTGGTTTTAACTGGTTTCATCTGGTTTCAACTGGTCTCAACTTGCTTTAACTGGTTTGTTAGATAGAGACCGTACAAGACATGGTGGCGGTGTGGCTGTATATATTTCCAAAAGATTCAACTATAAAATAAGAGACGATTTGAATTCATCTATTTTAGAATGCCTTTGGTTTGAATAGAATTATCCAAATAAGCCTTCCATCCTTGTAGGGGAATTTTACAGACCTCCGAATTCTCACGCTGATTTCTTTGACGAATTAGAGAGGACTTTGGGCTCTGCTCTCTCGGAACATATGAGTTGTACAGTATTATATTAGGTGATTTCAATTGTAATTATATGCCACACCAACATGATGTGAATGCCGAAAAAGTTATGTTTTATACAAATATGTACGGACCAAGTCAGTTACAAATACTGCTTCTACTTTTACTGCTTTTACTTTAATTGATTTGATATTTGTATCAAAGAACTTTACAGTGAATGGGGAATATTTGAGACTAGCATTAGTGATCATTATTTGGTATATGCTATTCGGGACTTCAGTGCAAAGATCCATCAAAAATCTGAATGTGCGTAATTTCGCTCATTAATAAATCTTAATGAGGAGGAATTTTATAGTGATTTGAGAAGTGCTCCGTGGCAGGTCATAAAAGATATAGACGACGTTGATGATACGTGGGATATGTGGTTGACTCTTTTCAATAATGTTGTCAACAAGCATATACCTTTGCGCAAAAAGCGGATAAGAAAACATGCATGTCCATGGATATCTAATGAGGTTGTTAAGCTCATGACGGAACGTGATAAAGTTCTCAAAGCTCCTAAAACTAACAACAGCAATGATCTTTGGAATACCTATAAATGTCTAAAACACAAAGTTACTCATCTCATGAGAATAAGAAAAAAACAGTATAACACTGACCAAATTTTACAAAATCGTAACAGCAGTAAAAAAATGTGGAAGAGCTTGAGAGAATTTACGCCTAAATCATCACTCATTTCTCCCAATACCATAAAGGTTGATGATGCAGAAGTATCGGACAACGCAATTATTGCTGAAGCATTCAACAATTTTTTCATATCTAATGCTACTAAAATTACAAAAGATCTGCAGAGAAATACTTCTCAAATGATATTAGATGAGGACAAAGGCTTTGTTCCTTCTCATTCTCAATTTAAATTAAGTATGATAACGAGAGATTTTGTATTTAGACAGTTCGAGCTTCTTGGCATAGATAAAGCAACCGGAGAAGGTCACATCGGCTACAAACTTTTAAAGATGACAAAGAATGTTATTGCAGAATCTCTTTGCGATATCATTAACAAATCCCTGTCTACGGGAGGTGTTCCACATGAATGGAAAAAGGCTCTTGTAGTACCAATATTCAAAGCAGGAGATATTTTTTCGTTGAATAACTATCGCCCCATTTCAATCTTACCAACAGTGAGTAAAATTATCGAAAGGACCGTACATCAACAACTGAGCGAATTCATGAATGCGAATGATTTACTACACCCTAATCAATCTGGTTTCAGACCATTTCATTCCACATCAACTGCTCTTGCAAAACTTGTGAATCAGTGGTCTTTGAATATAGATAATCAAATTTCTGGAGTTGAATTCATAGATCTTCGGAAGGCATTTGACGAACCTTGCACAGATTTGTAACGAGTAACAAAATCGACGAAATCGACAGAACAAATACCAGGAATTTTCTCTCCTTGCATGCCAGATCGATGTTTCTCTACTTTGCGTCGTTACTATCAAATACCCAATTTACTGGAAATTTCGTGAAACTTTCATTATGGGCTAATTCGATTTCATCACCGTTATAACACCGAGAGTCATTACACAGACTCATTTCGTTTTAAAACATGATTGTGAACCAAATTGTCTACTTTGATCTTAATTTGTAAAGTCATGCTATAGCATTTTCTTGTATTCACGCAGTTTCTTTTAAACTTGTGAATTGCGTCATAAGAAAGGAAAACGAAATTCCCAATTCAATGATTTGTTTCCTTTCAACAAAGAGGGAAGAGCTCTCTTCCAGATTTACAAAATTCGCGGTGAATGAAAACATTGCTACATATAATTTGCTATATTTTATGTCATTGGTAGTAATGACGCAAAGATAAGAAACCCTACGACACGCAATTAAAAGGATAGAGAAGAAAAAAAGGCCTTTCATTCGTTCTATTACTTTCAAATACTTTGGTACTTGTGGCAAACTACAATAGACTATCAAGCATCTTATATTGGTCATCTATCATTCACCTGAATTCCTAACACACTCTTTCTTGAAAATTGATTATTTCTCTTACCTTGCACGAAAATTTGACGGTTTTACGTTGGGAACGGTTTCGAACCCGTTTTCAATGTAATGTACGATTTACCCAATAACGGATTTTGTCTAACCTTGCACAGATTTCTAGCGAGTAACAAAATCGACGAAATCAACAGAACAAATACAAGGAATTTTCTCTCCTTGTATAACACATGGAATATACTTGCCCGATGTTTCTCTACTTTGCGTCGTTTGCTACCAAATACCAAATTTACTTGAAATTAAGTGAAACTTTCATTATGAGCTAATTCGATTTCATCACCGTTATAACACCGAGAGTCATTACACAGACTCATCTCGTTTTAAAACATGATTGTGAACCAAATTATCTACTTTGATCTTAATTTGTAAAGTTATGCTATAGAATCACTATTTTCTTGTATTCACGCAGTTTCTTTTAAACTTGTGAATTGCGTCATAAGAAATGAAAACGAAATTCCCAATTCAATGATTTGTTTCCTTTCAACAAAGAGGGAAGAGCTCTCTACCAGATGAAATTCGTGGTGAATGAAAACATTGCTACATATAATTTACTTTATTTTACGTCATTGGTAGTAATGACGCAAAGAGAAGACACCCTACGACACGCAATTAAAGGATAGAGAAGAAAAAAAGGCCTTTCTATTACTATTACTTTCTTCTTTCTATTACTATCACGTTCTATTACTTTCAAATACTTTGGTTCTTGTGGCAAACTACAATTCATAACACACTCTTATTTAAAAAAATAATAATTTCGTTTACTTGCACGAAAATTTGACGGTTTTACGTTGAAAACGGTTTCAAACCCGTTTTCAAAGTAATGTACGATTTACTCAATAACGGATTTTTGTAATTTTGTCGAACCTTGCACAGATTTGTAACGAGTAACAAAATCGACGAAATCGACAGAACAAATACCAGGAATTTTCTCTCCTTGCATACCAGATCGAATATACTTGTCCGATGTTTCTCTACTTTGCGTCGTTACTATCAAATACCCAATTTACTGGAAATTCCGTGAAACTTTCATTATGGGCTAATTCGATTTCATCACCGTTATAACACCGAGAGTCATTACACAGACTCATTTCGTTTTAAAACATGATTGTGAACCAAATTGTCTACTTTGATCTTAATTTGTAAAGTCATGCTATATAGCATTTTCTTGTATTCACGCAGTTTCTTTTAAACTTGTGAATTGCGTCATAAGAAAGGAAAACGAAATTCCCAATTCAATGATTTGTTTCCTTTCAACAAAGAGGGAAGAGCTCTCTTCCAGATTTACAAAATTCGCGGTGAATGAAAACATTGCTACATATAATTTGCTATATTTTATGTCATTGGTAGTAATGACGCAAAGATAAGAAACCCTACGACACGCAATTAAAGGATAGAGAAGAAAAAAAGGCCTTTCATTCGTTCTATTACTTTCAAATACTTTGGTACTTGTGGCAAACTACAATAGACTATCAAGCATCTTATATTGGTCATCTATCATTCACCTGAATTCCTAACACACTCTTTCTTGAAAATTGAATATTTCTCTTACCTTGCACGAAAATTTGACGGTTTTACGTTGGGAACGGTTTCGAACCCGTTTTCAATGTAATGTACGATTTACCCAATAACGGATTTTGTCTAACCTTGCACAGATTTCTAGCGAGTAACAAAATCGACGAAATCAACAGAACAAATACAAGGAATTTTCTCTCCTTGTATAACACATGGAATATACTTGCCCGATGTTTCTCTACTTTGCGTCGTTTGCTACCAAATACCAAATTTACTTGAAATTAAGTGAAACTTTCATTATGAGCTAATTCGATTTCATCACCGTTATAACACCGAGAGTCATTACACAGACTCATCTCGTTTTAAAACATGATTGTGAACCAAATTATCTACTTTGATCTTAATTTGTAAAGTTATGCTATAGAATCACTATTTTCTTGTATTTACGCAGTTTCATTTAAACTTGTGAATTGCGTCATAAGAAATGAAAACGAAATTCAAAATTTGTTTCCTTTCAACAAAGAGCTTTGTAATAAATTCACAAAATTCGCGCTTTGTTACATGTGTCGTTACATATAATTCACTATACATTGCGTCATTTTAAGTAATGACGCAAAGATAAGAAACCATAGGACACGCAATTAAAGATAGAGAAGAAAAAGGGCATTTCATTCGCTCTATTACTTTAAAATTCTTTGGTACTTGTGGCAAACTGGAAGTAATTAGACTATCAAGCATCTAAAATTGGTCATTTGTCATTCAGGAATTCATAACGTTCCCTTTTTTGATAATCAATTTTTTCGTATACCTTGCCCGAAATTTTAACGGTTTTACACGTTTTGAATGGGTTCAAGCCCGTTTTCAATGTAATGTACAATTGTTCATTTGTCATTCACTTGAATTCATAGCGTTCTCTTTCTTGATAACCAATTATCTAGTGCACCTTGCACGAAAATTTAACGGTTTTATACCATTGGGAACAGGTTCAAGCCCGATTTCAATGTCATGTACGATTCACCCAGTAACGGATTTCTTTCTCCGATGTTTCTCTACTTTGCGTCGTTACTGCCAAATACCCAATTTACCGTAAATTCAATGAAATTCGAAAATTGTGCTAATTCGATTTCAGCACCGTTATAATGCCGACACTCATTACACAGACTTTGAAACCATGATCGTGAACCAAATTGTCTGATCTCTATTTGTCATGCTATAGAATCACTATTTTCTTGTATTCATGCAGTTTCTTTTAAACTTCTGATTTGCGTCATAAGAAATGAAAACAAAATTTACATTTTTAATGATTTGTTTCCTTTCAAGAAAGAAGAAAGAGCTTTTCTACCAGATTCACATAATTCGCGGTGTGTGAAAACATTGTTACATATAATTTACTATACATTGCGTTATTGGTTGTAATGACGCAAAGATAAGAAACCATAGGACACGCAATTAAAGGATAGAGAAGAAAAAAGGCATTTCATTCGTTCTATTACTTTCAAATACTTTAGTACTTGTGGCAAACGGCAATAGACTATCATGCATCTTACATTGGTCATTTATCATTTACTTGAATTCACAGCGCAGTCTTTCTTGAAAATTAATTATTTCGTTTACGTTGCACGAAAAATTGACGCTTTTACGTTGGAAATGTTTTTTTTTATTTCAACGTAATGTACGATTTACCTAATAACTTATTTTTGTTTTGTCGAACCTTGCACAGATTTCTAGCAAGTAACAAAATCGACGAAATCGACAAAACAAATACAAGGAATTTTCTCTCCTTGGATACCAGATCGAATATACTTGTCCGATGTTTCTCTACTTTGCGTCGTTACTACCAAATACCCAATTTACTGGAAATTCCGTGAAACTTTCATTATGGGCTAATTCGATTTCATCTTCCGTTATAACACCGAGAGTCATTACACGGACTCATTTCGTTTTAAAACATGATTGTGAACCAAATTGTCTACTTTGATCTTAATTTGTAAAGTCATGCTATAGAATCAGTATTTTCTTGTATTTACGCAGTTTCATTTAAACTTGTGAATTTCGTCATAAGAAATGAAAACGAATTTCAAAATTTGTTTCCTTTCAACAAAGAGCTTTGTAATAAATTCACAAAATTCGCGCTTTGTTACATATGTCGTTACATATAATTCACTATACATTGCGTCATTTTAAGTAATGACGCAAAGATAAGAAACCGCAGGACACGGAATCAAAGATAGAGAAGAAAAAGGGCATTTCATTCGCTCTATTACTTTCAAATTCTTTGGTATTTGTGGCAAACTGCAAGTAATTAGATTATCAAGCATCTAAAATTGGTAATTTGTTATTCACGAATTCATAGCGTTCTCTTTCTTGATAATCAATTATTTTAGTACCTTGCACGAAATTTTAACGGTTTTACACGTTGGGAACGGGTTCAAGCCCGTTTTCAATGTAATGTACAGCTGTCACTTGTTATTCGCTTGAATTCATAGCGTTCTCTTTCTTGATAACCAACTATTTCTATCAAGCATCTTATATTGGCCATTTATCATTCATTTCAATTCATAACACACTCTTATTTGAAAAATAATTATTTCGTTTACCTTGCACGAAAATTTGACGGTTTTACGTTGAAAACGGTTTCAAACC